>NC_053500.1:94035817-94225817 GCF_905171775.1 Rana temporaria | reverse complement strand
CAGTGCCAAATCGCAAAACCTGGCCTGGGCCTTTAAGCTGCATTTTGGTCCGGGGCTTAAGTGGTTAATTAGCTTAGCTCTGTTAATTTAATGCACAGTGGGCTGGTGATATTGTGTCTTAGAAGTATTAATACTTTAATATATTTATGACATTTTGTTTTGTATTGTTTTACATAAATGAGATCCCTTTGAAGATTTTTTGTGGGCTCCACCCACTGTGCATTTTGTAGGTTCCTTGTATGTATCCGTGTGTCAGAAACCCAGGGAGGGACCACCAGTATAATTTCTCAGTAACATTATTTATGGATTTGCTCCACAGCTGTCCCTCGTTGGGCCACTAGAGGGAGAGGTATTAAGAAAGTAAGACCACTTGTGTATGTTTGCGCGCGCACGCACCATTGTGGGACAAGGAAGCGACTGGAGTGCTGTGAGTTTTTGGGCAGAAGTGACGTTCTCAGGCGGCTGGAAGTGGCGGGTGGAACGCAAACACACCCGCACTTCCTGGCCGCGTCCCCTGTGTGAACAGCATTGGCCGGATGCACACGAGAGAGCGGAAGTGACGCTGCAAATGGCTGGAAGTGGTGGGCGGAATGCAGAAACACCCACACTTCCTGGTTATGGGACGGCGTGCGGTACACCAGGCGCACCTGGCAAGCCCGAGTCCCCAAAGTATGCGGATTGGACGGTACCAATCGTCCGACAAGATAACATCTCCTATGGCGGTAAGATTTGGCTCTCTATTTGGGGGCGATCTATATTCACATTAACCCCATTAAAAGATTTGGCTCACCATTGGGGGGACCTATACCCACACCAATCCCAGTGCAATATACACCAATGTAATCTTGATGGCAGCTGTTATCTACTTATTTATTGATTGATTTGTTTATTTAAATGTATTAAATTTTAATTTTGATTCACTGGGCGGAGCGAGTTCACGCAGATGGGCGTGACCTATCTGGGTGAGCGTCACCTGGGGCATAGACGCATGGATACATATAGGGGTAATTAGGAGAGATGAGCCATTGACCATCCAGGCCATGGGTCTTCAAACTACGGCCCTCCAGTTGTTCAGGAACTACAATTCCCATCATGCCTAGCCATATCTGTGAATGTCAGTGTGTTACAATGCCTCATGGGATGTGCAGTTCTACAACAGCTGGAGGGCCATAGTTTGAGGATCCCTGATCTAGGCTATGAGGAAAAGGGTACACCCTTGAAACGCATCAGCTATTTGGGGTACCGTCTGATCCCCTCGATATCAGGTCCTGTCTGCAGGTGTCAAGGGACGCAGTCCAACTAACTGACAAGCCTTTTTACATGCTCGTTTGAGAGTATAAGTATTGCTTTTATGCTTTTAAATAAAATACTTTACCATTAGTAATGCACAAGGTCGGTGCGCCCTCCTTTTCTTTCCAGTTATAAGAATACCCATTGTTCTGAGGAGGGCTGCAAGACTATAGACTTTGCCTTAATCTAAAGCGCAGGAGATCATTATTGATTTGTAGTTTCTGGACATGATGCGCTAAAGCCATTAATGTAAACATTTTCCAGGTCCAGATTGACTAAGGCCAGCATCCTTCCACTTTACTAGGAAGAAGTCTCGTCTCCCAGCTTGAAACATTTCTGAGTCCAGTTCTCCTTACAGAACTGGGCGCCAGGTTTCAGCTTGGAGTTCCGAGTCCTCGAAAGGACAAAAGGGACTCTTCTTGGTCTCGACTGAAGATGACTTAGGCCATGCTGTCTTCTTCCTCAGGGGCAATAGGGTACTCTTGTACCAGTAATCTTGTGGATAAAAGTATGCAAATCATTTCTGAACAGGGGTTTGTCCTCAAATGTTATCCATTAAAGTGGTTTCCTGTAAGGGAGCTCTGCTGACAAGCTTAAAAGGAGTTTTAAAGTCTCATGTTTTTCACCTTAACGTGTTAAGGTGAAAAACCTTCAGTGCTGCAGCTGCCCCCTAGCGCCCCTCTTTTTCTTAACTGAACCTAGTCATTCCAGTAATGAAAACGCCCCCAGCAGCTTAAGCAGATGTCTCAGGTCCTCATTAGATAGATTGAAAGAAAGCAAACCCCATTGGCCCCCACTGTGGTAAGTCAAATCCAGTGACATGGGAGCCGGTGTCAATGGACACAGCAGCAGGACTCAAAAGCGCGCCTGCACAGTGCCCCCATGGAAAGAGTCTCTCCATGGGGGCACTCGAGGAGGAGGAGCCAGGAGTGCCGCTGGGGCACCCCAGAAAAGGAGGATCGGGGCCGCTCTGTGCAAAACCCTTGCAAAGAGCAGGTGTGTATAACATGTTTGTTATATATATATATAACAATGTATATATATATATATATATATATATATATATATATATATATATATATATATATATATATATATATATATATATATGTATATATATATATATATATATATATATATATTATTATATAAAAATAAAATAAAAAACCTTTACAATCACTTTAAGCTACAGAAAACCTCACAGGAGTCCCAGCCGGAAGGGGATCTTCCAGTCCATCTACCCAAGCCTTAAGTTGCTGGGGACAGCTCCAGGTGCTGACAGAAAAAAGCCACTTACTAAAAGTAGATACTTTAGTGAGGGTTCCAAACCGCTTGTTTGATCGCATAGTCCTCTCCACCAATACTGGACATCTTCCACACGTCAAGGTCTAGTTCAGTTAAGCCACCACAGGGACCACTCACTTCTTCAGTAGGCCCCCTTGCTGAGCAAACTGCCTGAACGGAACAGACTTTTTTTGAGAGTTCCCAGGCTTTACATAGAACCCTCTGCAAATAAAGTGCACACAAATGTTTGGGGGCTTTTGAAGCCTGCATAGACCCCAAACGGATGACCTTAGCAAGGTCATCACCGGCTGCTGCAACTATACGTTTTTGCACGCCTTGTCAGTAAGACCTAGACTGTGGTGTTATAGCTGACTATAGATACATCTTTTTTTTTTTTAATCAGCAAGCCGACTGATCAAAAAAGCCCAACCAAGCCGTTTTCTGCTGT
This sequence comes from Rana temporaria, assembly GCF_905171775.1. NCBI lineage: Eukaryota > Metazoa > Chordata > Amphibia > Anura > Ranidae > Rana > Rana temporaria. Next base: position 94,222,795 of record NC_053500.1, on the reverse strand, counting down.
GTGTGTATTATATATATATATATATATATATATATATATATATATACACACACACATACACACACACACACACATCATACATACACACACACACATATATATGAAAATTGATCAAGCTAATGTATTGACTGCCTACTACTGGAAATTAGACAGTTGATCGTATTTAGTAAAGAGGCATGGTGAGTTTTTTGAAGCTGTAAAAAATGTGTTTTATTGCACAAGCCATTGTCGTTTTAACAAGTTATTTCTCACACACACACAGCATAGGCATACTTAGAATTACAGCACAAAACACATTCTGCTATGCCTCCCAAGTATGGGGATAACACATGTGTGATACATTTTTACAGCCTAGATGCATAGAGGGGCCCAAAATCCAAGGAGCACCATTAGGCTTTCAAGGGGACTTAATTATGCATCTCATTTCCTGAGTATCAAATTTCTGGAGGCCCCTGAGCACTTTTGGAAAGCAAACACTCGAAGGTATTTTCTGAAAGGCATAGCGAGTCTTTTGAAAATTTCATTTTTTTACACAAGTTTTTGTAAAAGGCAGAAACAGTACAGACAGTACTGTCTGTGATACTTTTTAATTTGCACTAACATACAAGCTTTCGGGGTTTGCCAGCTGCCCCGCAAAATGCTAGTGCTATTCTTCTGCCTGATTCCCTCAGCCCTTACTTTATGAAGGAGTCAGGCAGTGTAAAAGGCAAGCCGTATCACTCCACCAGGCCAGCAGCATGGGACTTACTCCACCTCATCAGGATAGTGCGTGTAAGTCCACGGGCGGCTGCAATGTACAGTGTCCCGGCTCCAATATCCAGAAGTGAACAGATGCCTGTTGGCCCCCCCCCCCCCCAGCCCAGCATGGATAACGATTGCCCGAGACTCTGGTGTCGGCGGGGAACAGTATGTTATAACTGAATACACAGTGACAGGACATCCTACATTAACTCTGAAGATGCAGGTTGGACCTCCCTGCTAGGTGACAGGGCCTGGGCCCTCTACTTGCAATAAAAAATGCTGCAAGCTGTGCAACCAAATCAATCATTTAAAAAGTGTCACACACACACACACACACACACACAAAAGGAACCTTCAATGAGCACATGATCATACAACTGCACCTCCAGTAATGTTGTGTACCTCTCCAATGCAAAAGATGTAGCAAAGGATCTTATATTGGCGAAACAGGACAGAAGTTGCGAACAAGGATGAATTTGCACAGACACACCAAGGAACATAAAGAAGAGTGCTGCACACCAGTGGGACACCATTTCTCACAACCAGACCACACTATGGAAGACCTCAGTGTCTTGGTCCTTAAAGCGAATTTCAAAACTATTCAGGAGAGGAAAACTTTTGAATAGTTCTATTTGACACAAAAGATAATGGCCTTAATTTAGTTTAATTGAACTATATCTTGCAAACTTCTCACACACAGCTTAGGCATTATCAGGATGTGAATGCCAGCAAACAAGATAACTCCTTTGGATGAACTTCTGTCCACAGGCCACAACATTCCCTTTTGTGCTCGCAAGAATTGGGCCCTGGCTAATAAATATGAACCCGTGGGACGTGACCGGATGGAGGAGCAAGGGTTGAGTGTGAGTGCGTGTCTCCCCGAACCGCATCTCCCCGAACCGTGCTGGCCGGCCGTGTAATATCCAAAGCCTTGAGATCCCCTGACGGAGCCCCTGCAGAAGGAAGACAGAAGGCGGTACATCGCTCTAGAAGCTTGGGCGCTGCGCCCCCGCCGCTCAGGTTCCCGGCTCTCTCCCCGGTCCTCCTCGTGACTGGAGTTGCATGACCATCGGCCGCCCGCTCGTGTGTGAGCAATTACTGCGTGGGCAGCTGAGGAGCCACCGCATAGCCCTGTAGACTCACAGCCCCCTGGGTTCACCGAGTTTGAGGAACTTGAGGAGATTAAGGAGGAGAGGTTACGGAGCTCCACAGCTGATGGGTCGCACAGTGTAATACAGCAGTTTAATACAGCGTGATGTGGGTGAAGACGTATGGAGCTGTGAAATTTATGAAAACCCTGAGGAGTGGGTGACTGAGCCTGGGAGCTGCAAAGAGCAGGGATTGGGAGTTATGAGCAGCTGCGAGAGCAAAGTGGGCACAGTTTTCCTAAGGCTGTCTTATGTGGTTCTGTGTTCTATCCAAGCAACTCAAGCAACAAGTGTCAAGCGTCAAGTTTTATGTCCTGGTCCTGAGAAGCCCCCTCCTAGACTGAAGGTTATGTGAGTAATGGACTGTTAAAGAAATGCTGTGCATTGTTTTGTTTTTTTTGCCTGAATACCTCTTATTCCATAAAAACTAAGGAAGGAAGGGGGAATGAGGCACGCTGACCAAGTACATAAGAAGTGACAAAGGGTTGGACTGAGCATTGACCACATTGCAATAGATGGCATTTGTATAAGTATTTCTGCATGTCTGGTAAGGTTGAAGCTTGCCGCATACTTACACTTTTCTTTGGGACACAGGAACTGTTATTTCTCCGGTTAACCCTATATAGCTGGTTCTGTCCTGGTTCTGTCCTAGGGTTAAAAAAAACCTGGAGAAAAAAGGCAATTTTTTTTGCGATTTCTTTGCTCTGCTTGACGGTGCTTCCCTGGTGATTGAACATTTGCAGCTATGAATTATGAACTATGAGTACTGATTCCCGCCCTCCTCTTTATTGCTGTATGCTGGAGCACAACTTTTAAGTTTGAGTACCCTGAAGTTAAAAACAAGCGCTTCTTTTTAAGGTCTATGAGCAAACGGCGCATAGCTAGTACCTTAAATTTTTTTTTTCTTCTCTCACAAGAAGGGTAATAAACAAAGTGAGATCTGCAGACAGCTCCAAAAGTCGCTGGTTTCTCTTTGTTATTTTCTGTTCCTCTAGTAGTACTTTGGGCCTAATATTGTATGGAATAGGGGATAAGCATATTCCTCTTAAGTAGAAAACGCAGAGATGCAACAGCTACGTTCTGCAAAAGAGAAGAACCTACAGCAGGCATCAGCTGAGGCAAAACTGGAGCAATATGCCCACTCGTCGGCACAGATGCCTACGCCAATAAAAAAGGCGACACAGCTCAAAGCTCAGCAGTCAGGCACGGCAGAAAGAAAAAGCCAAGGACAATCAATAGCAGCAGAACCACAAAGCACTATAGGGACCCCAATAGTAAAAACATCAAGTAATAAAACCCCAGGGCAGACAGAACAAAATTTGTGTGCAACAGCCGAGTCGTGCCTACCCCTAGAGAAGGAACCAACATTAAAAGACGTATTCACAGTTGTGAATGCATGTAAGAGCACATTAAAAGAACTTTGCGATCAGATGAAAGAAGTAAAGGAGGACTTGATACTGGTTCGACTAGACTTACAAAAAACAGCGGAAAGAACATCTGCCGTGGAAGCGAGGACAAGCCAACTGGAAGATGACGTATTCCCATTAATAAATGAGGTGAAAATCCTGAAGAAACAGATGTGCAGATACGCCTCAAAAATTAGATGGAGAACCGGCTTAGAAGGGACAATGTTAGACTGGTGGGGTTACCCGAAAAGAGCGAGGGTTCCAACCCCATAGAGTTCCTGGAAAAATGGCTCATCGAAATTTTTGGAAGAGAGACATTTATAACAACGTTCTCAAATGAAAGAGCATAGAGTCCCTTTCAGGGCTCCACCAGCAGGGGGACATCCCAGGCCGCTTCTCCTGAAATTTCTAAATTATAGGGACAAAGTGACACTGTTGCGGATAGCAAGAGAGGCGGGAAATATATTTTTTAAAGACACTAAGATATCATTGTAGTCCGACTTCTCACCGGAATTACAGAAGCGCAGAGCAGAGTTTATTGTCATTAAGCGTGCACTGCAAAGCTGACTTATGCTCTTCTTTATCCAGCACGGCTACGTGTAGTGGCATTGGGAGGAACCCAGATTTTTGATACTCCGGCGAGTGTAGAGAGGTGGTTGGAAGAGAACAAGGATAAGCTGTAGATAACCTAAGTGAAGGGGGAAGATGGTGCAGGGGAAGAGGGGGGAGCGAAAGATGTTTTTCTTTTTCTCTCTCTCTCTCCTGGGGGAAATAAGAAATGAACAATAATAAAAACTAAATAAAATATGGGGAGGGGAGGGGGGGGGGGGTATGATGCGCACAGATGATGAATGGGACTGGGTGGGAGTGAATATGAGGAACAAGTGGTGTGGGAAACGGTCACTGAAAACCCCTTAGGGAAACACCAGGATAGGTGGAGGGGGGGTAGGGGGGGAGTGGGGAGGAAGGGTGGGAGGAGGGTGGGGCGGGGGGAAGATGGGAGAGTGCAGGTCACATAGGAATACATTTTTCACTAATGCATGTAAGATATGAACTAAAGGAGAGTATAGAAATTAATGACACTGCACAAAAGAATAATATAATGAAACACAGTGGGAGGTTGCAAGGTAACACACAATGGGGAAAAGATTGGTATAGTAAAATAGAGTTTGAAATCCATATGGAAATAATCATCGATGGCATATACACTTTTTGGGTTACTGTGATATAATTTCTAAAAAACACTGCAAACGAGAAGTAGGCATGGGTATACAATATAAAACAAAGAAATCAGGATAGAGATTAGTTATGTACTTATTTTTTTGGTGGATCGGTATCCCCGTTTCCTTATGATATATTCCCCACCCGTAAATGCAAAGTAAAACATTAAATATAGGCTCATGGAATGTTAGGGGTTTGGGGGACAGCAGCAAAAAGAGCAGCAGTGTTCTCTACGATGGAAAGATATGGGGTAGAGCTAGTCTGCCTGCAGGAAACACACCTAACAAAGAATACAATCCAACAATTACAGAATAAAAAATATCCTATCCAGTACCACTCAGTACACTCTACATACTCTAGAGGAGTGAGTGTTATGGTGAGAGCTGGGGTAAGATTTTCCGGCAGACAGACCAGCATAGATGAGAATGGCCGGTATATCTTTTTGTATTGCTCTATTGAGAATGGCCGGTATATCTTTTTGTATTGCTCTATTGATAATCAACTGTATGTAGTAGCGAATATTTATGTTCCTCCACCTTTCAAAATAGATATAATGCTCAGATTAAATGAATTTATGTTGGGTAAGGAAGAAGGGCCGGTTCTAGTTGTAGGAGACTTCAATGAGGTCTTCGACCAAAAGGTTGATAGGTTTCCCACGCCGATGTGTCTAGACCCTATAGGGAAGAGCCGATTGAGTAAATTTATGGAAGAAGTTGGATTAATGGATATGTGGAGAGTGTGGAATCCGGGCGTTCAGCAATATTCTTGCTACTCAAGCACGCACTCCACACTCTCCAGGATAGATATGGCTTTGGGGAATGATAGCGCGCTACAGACCATGGGAAAAATAGCATATCTGCCAAGAGGAGTGTCAGACCATTCCCCAATGGTGTTAACCTTAAACTTAGGGGGACAAAAAACCCAGAGAGAGTGGAAAATCAGTCCATATTGGTTCAAGCTAATAAAGGAAACGGATGAGGTCTTGCCCAAACTGAGGGAATTTGTAGACATTAACGAAGGTACTACAAGTACCGGGATATTATGGGACACCCTGAAGGCATACCTTAGGGGTATCCTGATCCATCAGGTGGCCAAATTTAATAAAAAAAGTTAAAGAAGGGGAGGAAAATACCCGGAGAGAGGTATTGGAGGCAGAAAACAACTATAACAGATCCAACATTGGAGAAGAAGAAAATATGGCTAGAGAAACAACAAGTATATAAGATAGTAATCACACGAGAGATCAGACGACTTTTTATGCGGCAGTCCTCCTTTGTAAGCGTCGGAAGGATGCTGGCGCAATTGGTGAAGTCTAACTCCCCCCCTTCCGACATTCGATCAATTAGATCAGTAGGAGGGGTAATAACATCAGATACCTCAGAGATAGTACAGACCTTTCGGGCGTACTATAAAAAACGTTATACTACACTGGGGATGGAAAGAGAAATGGAGGATTTCCTGGGGAGGTTGGAGATCCCGGCCATTACACAAATGGAAAGGGAAGAATTAGAAAACCCAATATCACTTTTAGAAATCCAGCAGGCAGTAGCAGATATGGCAAATCAAAAGTCGCCCGGCCCAGACAGGCTCCCAACTGAAATATATAAATATTATGGAGAAGCATTACACTACCAGAGCTCATAAAAGCATTAAATGGAGCAGCCACGGAAGGAAGACTCCCTACCAAAAGAAGTGAAGGATCCCTTAGACCCTGCTGCATATAGACCAATTTCTCTCCCATGCTCCGATGCCAAGATAGTAGCTAGGGTTTTGGCATCGAGGTTTAATAGGCTCATCTCAAAACTGATCCATCCAGATCAGACAGGATTTATAGCTAATAGATCCACCAGTATGAACATCAGAAGGACATTCTTAAACTTACAAAGCCCGACGGAGAATGAGGGGACAAGAGCTGTATTGTCACTGGATGTGACCAAAGCCTTTGATAGTGTAGAATGGTATAATATCTGGAGGGTGCTGGGGAAATTCGTATTTGGCCCGACATTTACCGGATGGATAAAAATGCTTTATGATAACCCTAGCGCTAAGCTTAAAATTAAAAATGAAGGTTTAAAAAAGATTGTCCTTGAGAGGGGGACGAGACAGGGGTGCCCTTTGTCGCCCCTGCTCTTCGCCCTAGCGATGGAACCTTTGGCGATAGCCATAAGGTCAAGCACTGAGATAATTGGATTTCAGAGGAAGACGGGAGACGAAAGAATCGTGCTATATGCCGATGATATTCTCCTCTACCTGGGAGATACGGAACAATCACTGGTAAAAGCAATGAGTATAGTAGAGGAATTTGGTAGCTTTACGGGCTTAGAGATAAATTGGGAGAAATCTGAGTTATTGCCGGTAGGTCCAATTGGAGAAGTTGTAGCATTGGGAATGCCGCAACTGACGGTGGTGGATACATTGAGATATTTGGGGATATTGGTGACGAAAGACCCCAACCAATTTATAAACAAAAATCTAATCCCTTTACTGGCCAAATTTAAACAAAAAATGGATATCTGTCAGTGGCTGGTAGATGTAGCCTAATCAAGATGATCTGGCAGCCACAATTGCTGTATATATTGCATAACTCACCAGTTTGGATCTGTAGAAAATGGTTTAAGAAAATCGAAATGCTTTTCAGAGAGCTAATATGGAAAGGGGGGCAAGCCAGGATTCGACTTCGTACACTACAGCTCCCAGTAATGGAAGGAGGTCTCGCAGTTCCCCACCCTGAGAGTTATTATCTATCGGCACAATTACAACAACTAATGGGATGTAATACCCCGGGTGGGGGTACCCCTAATGGGAGAATAATGTTGAATGCATCTGTACATGATACTATTATTGAAGTGTTAGAGGCAGAATTCTTTTAGCTATAGGAACCCAACAGTAAAAATGATAACTAAAATATGGAAAACAGTTAAATAACTGATGGGATACACTGGATTTACTGAATACACCCCTCTGAGGAATAATACCAACCTGCAGGAAATCCTTCAGATAGGAAAGATTGGGGAATGGGAAATACATGGCATTAAAAGGTTGAGACAACTGTATAAGGGTGATAGGTATAGGAGGTTCCTGGATTTAAGAGAGGAATTTTATATACCGCAACACAAATTTTTTACGTACATTCAGTTAGGGCATGCCCTCGAAGCCCAATTTAGGACACAAACCCTAGAGTGGAATAAAATGCCTCGCTTCCAAAACTTAGTCAAGGTAGGCCCAACTAAGGGTCTTATAGCTGAATTATATGGGCAGATAAGCAAAAAAGTCAACACAGGGTCTAACCTCCTTAAAGTAAGAGAGAGATGGGAAGAAGATATAGGGGAAATGACACAGGAGCAGTGGAGGAGAATTCTAGAGATGGGACCAAAGGTTTCAGTTTCACCCCTGCAGAAAGTCTCCCACCTGATGTTGATAAATAGGGCTTATTATACGCCCAAGCGTCTGTTTAAGTTCGGAAGAAGACCAGATGATAAATGTCCTAGATGCCAAGGGCCTGGAGACCTAATACACATGGTGTGGCGCTGCCCAAAGCTGTTTCGGTACTGGGAAGGAGTGCTTAAAATCTTGAGTGACACATTTGGAACAGTGGTGGAAGGAGGCCACACTGTGTGTGTTGGGGTACAGGAGAGAACGGGAGGAAAAGAAGAGCACTACAGTTGTAATATTGAGATGTCTGTTCCAAGCCAGAAAATTAATAGCCATGAGATGGCAGGCGACAATGCCCCCGGCAGTAAAAGAATGGATTAGGGTAATAAATGAGACGATTTGTAAACAAAGAGCAGTCTACCTAAAAAGAGGTAACCTTAAGGACTTTGAGGAGATGTGGAAACCATGGTTGGAGAAAAAGAGTGTCCCTCTTTAGAGAGTAAGAATTACAGCAGGGGTGGAGAATAACCAAAATATATCATCATCTGACCGAAAGGCATATGATTCAGTAGAGCTATGATTATTGCGACCTCGAGACCTAGCTGGGAGAGGGGAGACAACCGGGCGAGTGAATTGCTATACGAAATTAACGGTAAAGAGATTAATGGATTAGTATTAACTGGGGGGGAACAAAGAGCGGGAAGGAATGAGAAATAGTACAATTATAATATCGAAATTGGGTAAAATAATGTATGGACCCCCCGGCCCGGCTGTCTCTTCTATTCCAGTAAATATTATTTCTTTTCCCTCCCTTCTCTTATAGTATGCTAATTAAGGTTGTTTTACTCTTTGTATTTTTGTATTGTTACTAAGAATAAGATGCATATAAGGAATAATTTTTTCCTGTTTTTTAATGAATCGTTAATATTTGAATGAGGAAAAAGAGAATAAAGAATGAATATTATAAAAAAATATATATATGAACCCGTGCGCACACACAAGCTGTCATGCACGTAGGCGTTTGTGTGCACCTGTGACAGATGCTGGCACCAAACAGACTATTTAAACTCAGCAAGTGCTCAGAATCAGTGCTGCGTGGTCTTCAGTCTCCTGTGTACCTGTATCCTGCCCAGCAAGGACACCTGCCCTGCTGCTAGCAAGACTTACAGGCACTCTTGCCACTCTGTACTCCTGTGTTCACTATCAGGGGCCCCGAGTCTGAGGTGTAAGGGAGGCCTTCCTCATCATATCAGGCTCTGCTACCAAGTACATGATAGGCATGATTCGAATTACACCCCAAAACACATTCTGCTACTCCTCCTGAGTTTGGCAATCCCACATGTGAGACTTTTTCACTGTCTGGGCTGATTATATACCAGACATTGTATCTTGTGTAACACACAAATCAAACAATTGTGTCAAAACCAATGTACTGTAAAGGTCACCTCTATACAAGTGGCCAGGGAAAGGGATTTAGTGTAGTGTTGCCGATAGCAGTTCCAGTTTCTATAAGCCATGCAAGCCTAGCCTACTGGTATGTGACTTCCCCCAGGAATGTCATTTTCACTGGCCTGGTGTCTCGCAGGAAAGTAGTCAGCAAGATGTGTAGATGGGTTCATTCTTGCCTCTGGCAGAGGTATAGTGAGAAAACAGGCAAAGGACCAGTAGCAGGCAAAGGCAACACTGCACTGGTGTGGTGGTGATCAGGGACAAAATGACTGATGTGGCGATGATCATGCACACCGGGAGTGGTGTGTGAGTGATCAGGAACAATATGAATGGTGTGGCAGTGATCAGGGATGCTCTAAACTGGTGTGGCGGGGATCAGGAACACCAACTGGCGTGACGGTGATTAGAGATACAAGACTGGTGGAACGGTAATTAGTCGGTAGCGGTGATTAAGAACACCGTCAGTGGACTGTGGTGATTAGAAACTGAGTGTGTGGTAGTGATTACGGACACTGGTGCAGCAGTGATTAGAGTCACCTGACTGGCAGCACTGGTCTGATGACATAGTACTTGTGTGGCTGTGATCATAGATAATGGTTGGAGCCACTGACATATAGTGATATCAGAGTAGCCAGCCATTGCACATGATCATCACCACCACAGTGGTACAATGTCACCATAATGACTCTGCTTTGCTCTGGTGACAGTATGTAAAAAATAATTGTATTTATTTACAATTTTATTAATTTACTATAACCAGAGTAGTGAAGTGTCACCATAGTTATCAGGGATTTTTTTTGTTTACATTCTGGTTGCTTATCACAGTGATCACTGTAATAAGCAATCTTGTAACACCCTTCAATAGGTTTCATTCATAAAAAAAAAAAAAAAAAAAAGTACTGACTGACACCATTCACAGTACTGTCAGGGTCGCAAAGGCCAGGACCTGGCATTCCACCACTGTTGACGCGACCCCAAGACAGTAGGAAGGGGACCTGCTGCAGGACCATAATAAAAGGGCCCCACAACAGCAGTAGAGGGCCATGGGATCAGTGGAAAAGGGCCCCTGCTAGGTGTAAGGGGGGCCCCTTCATGGTTTCTTGCACTGAGGTCATGAAGGTTCTAGTTACACCTCTGATCATAAATGACAGCCTTGCTTACTACTGTGACTGTGATCACTGACCATTCACAGAGGCCCAGTAATGTGAGCGGTTAGAGTCTGTGGCCAGCACACACTTCTGGGAGGACGTATAGGTCCGAAATATTAAATACCGGCATCCTGATCTTTGCCATACTAGTGTCCTGATCACCACCATACCAGGGTCGTGATCACTGTCATATCAATACCAGTGTCCACAGAGCCAGTGTCCCCAATTGTTTCTACTGTCCTGGTTCTCCAGAGGCTCTAAAAATGTGATAGTCAGGAAATTAAATGTGGAATTTATGCACCTAGAACTTAATAGTTTCCTGTCCAGTGACCTACAGGCAATTTCAAAGCTGGTAAAACGAATCTGAGTGGCTAAAGAGCTGCTTGAATTACTTTTATAGGCAGCAAAATGCCCCCCCCCCCTTCTGCTTTCGCATTTACTGGTCTCTCCTGGGAGGTCTGGGATCCAACAGACTTTTTCGGTACCATAGTTTGGCACCATTCCACGGGTGGACGCAGTTATAAAGCATGACATGTTTGGTATCAATTTACTCGACGCAACATCTTTTATATTTTACAAAAACAAAATGGGTATTATGTTGTGCAATGAAAGTTGTTGAAGGGGTTGTAAAGGTAAACATTTTTTTCCCCAAGTAGCTTCCTTTACCTTAGTGCAGTCCTCCTTCACTTACCTCGTCCTTCCATTTTGCTTTTAAATGTTCTTATTTCTTCTGAGAAATCCTCACTTCCTTTTCTTCGGTCTGTAACTACACACAGTAATGCAAGGCTTTCTCCCTGGTGTGGAGAAAGCCTCTTGAGGGGGGAGGGGGCGAGCAGGCAAGTCAGGACACTCTCTACTTTGCAGATAGTCCCTTGGACTACTCCTGTAGTCCAAGGGAGGGGGCAAGCACGACACTCCACACCAGGGAGAAAGCCTTGCATTACTGTGTGTAGTTACAGACAGAAGAACAGGAAGTGAGGATTTCTCAGAAGAAATAAGGACATTTAAAAGAAAAATCGAAGGATGAGGTACTGTAAGTGAAGGAGAACTGCACTAAGGTAAAGGAAGCTATTTAGGGGGGGGGGGGGAATTACCTTTACAACCCCTTTTAAGTGTATTTTTTCCCAAAAACTTACCTTTGAAAAACCAAAGCGCAAATACATCTGACATAAAAATATGCAACACCAACCATTTTATTCTCTAGGGCCTCTGCTTAAAAAAATATTTAATGTTTAGGGGTCCCAAGTAGTTTTGTAGCAAAATAATTATGTTTTGGAGAGGAATGTAAGAATCAGAGTGGAAGTAGTTAAGGGGATTCTTGGATGTTGGGCCCCCTCTGTGTGGCTAGCCTGTGAAAAAGTCTCATATATGATATCCCTTTACTCAGTAGTAGCAGCATGTGTTTTGTGGTGGAATTCCAAGTATGCCCATGTCATGTGTGAGAAAGATCTTATTAAATTAACAACTTTTTTTTTTTTTTTTTTGCATTTTCCAAAATCTTATGGCAAAAAAAATGAGTTCCTCAAAAGACTCCCCATGCCTTAGAAATAACATTGGTGTGTTTACTCTCCAAAATGGGGTCATTTTGTGGGGGTTTCTTCTGTCCTGGTGCTCCAGGGCCCCCAAAAATATGATAGGTAGGAAATTAGATGCATAATTTATGCCCCTAGAAAGCCTGAATGTGCTCCTTAGATTGTGGGCCCCTCTTTGTGAGTAGGGGGTGAAAAAGTCTCACGCCGCGTACACACGATCATTTTTCAGCATGAAAAAACGTTGTTTTTAAAAAATGTCATTTAAAATTATTGTGTGTGGGCTTCACATCATTTTTCAGGTTCTGAAAAACGACAATTTTTTTTCCCCGAACATGCTGCATTTTTTATTGTCGTTTTACATGTTGTAAAAAATGATCGTGTGTGGGCTAAAACGACGTTAAAAACCAGCGCATGCTCAGAAGCAAGTTATGAGACGGGAGCGCTCGTTTTGGTAAAACTACCATTCATAATGGAGTAAGCACATTCATCGCGCTGTAACAAACAGAAAAGCGTGAATCCTCTTTTACTAACACGGAATCAGCTAAAACAGCCCAAAGGCAAAATGGAACTTCCTCTTTATAGTGCCGTCCTACGTGTTGTACGTCACAGCGCTTTGCTAGAGCATTTTTTAAAAACTATGGTGTGTGGGCAATGTCATGTTAATGATGAAGTTGGAAAAACTTCGTTTTTTTCTACATGCTGAAAAACGTCGGGTTTTTTTTCATGCTGAAAAATGATCGTGTGTACGAGGCATCACACGCAAGTAGCAGAATGTGTTTTGGGTTATATATCTAAATATGTCCATGCGGTTTGTTAGAAATATCTTCTTAAAGTGGTGTTCCACTCATTTTTTATGTTTATTAAAAGTCAGTAGCTACAAAAAGTGTAGCTGCTGGCTTTTAATAAACATACAGTTACCTGCTCCACCGTCCAGCGCCGCTCCTCTCCCCCCTCTCCGCCAGCGTCTCCATCCTAACTGTGGGCACCCGGCCGTGACAGCTTTCGGCTTCACGGCCGGGCACTCACTGCACATGCGCGAGCGGCGCTGCACCCTGTGATTGGACAGGCGATCGCCTGGGAACTGTCACGTGTCCCAGGCGATCGCCTACAGGAGGGGCTGCCAAAAGGCGATTAGACTATTCGCCTTTGCAGCCCCTCGGCGGAAGGAGGAAGTGGGACATGAAGTCCAACTCCTCCTGAAGCCCCCACTCCCCCCCAAAAAAATTACATGCCAAATGTGGCATGTAAGGGGGCGAGGAGTGGATTAAGCGGAAGTTCCACTTTTGGGTGGAACTCCGCTTTAACAACTTTGTGTAAAAACTGTGTAGAAAACAAAATACAGATTTTCTTTCCTACACTTTTCAAAAACTTGTGCCACAAAATTCGATTTTTTCAAAAGACTTATGTCTTGCAGAAAATACCTCAGTGTTTGCATTCCAAAATTGGGTCCTGGTGCTCCAGGGCCTCAAAAATGTTATAGATAGTCTGGAAATTAGATGCATCAATTATGCATAATTATTGCCCCTGGAACGCCTGAAAGGTGCTCCTTGGATTTCTGACCCTTCTATGCATTTAGGCTGTGGAAAAGTCACACATGTGGTATCTATCCCCATACTCAGGAGGCATAACAGTATGTCTATGGCATGTGTGAGAAATGGCTTGTTACATTGGCAACTTTGTAAAAAATATAACATTTTCTTCATTTAACCACTTAAGGACCGGACCAATATGCTGCTAAATGACCCAAGGGGTTTTTACAATTCGGCACTGCGTTGCTTTAACAGACAATTGCGCGGTCGTGCGACGTGGCTCCCAAACAAAATTGGCGTCCTTTTTTCCCCACAAATAGAGCTTTCTTTTGGTGGTATTTGATCACCTCTGCGGTTTTTATTTTTTGCGCTATAAACAAAAATAGAGCGACAATTTTGAAAAAAATGCAATATTTTTTACTTTTTGCTATAATAAATATCCCCCAAAAACATACCGTATTTATTGGGGTATAGCGCGCTCCCGCGTATAGCGCGCACCCCTAAAGTTGCAGCAGATTCCTGTGGAAAAAAAGTTTTTTTGTACTTACAGTTTTGGTGTCTTGTGCGGCGTCCATCGGCAGCCTCGTCGGGTCCGGCGTCCGTCTGCGGCTTCGGGTGTCCTCTTCGTCGGGTCCGGCGTCCATCTGCGGCGCCCTCCCCGCTCGTTTCCCGCGCCGACATATACAGAGCGCAGTACACTCGTGTATTGTCGGGCAGGCTCGGCAACTCTCGCGCTGATGTCCTGTACGTCCAGGACGTGAGCGCGGAAGGAGCCAAGACTGCCCGACTATTCCAGACTGTACTGCGCTCGGTATATGTCGGCGCAGTATTCAAACTCGGCGCGGGAAAGCGGGTATCGGCGTATACCGCGCACCCACGATTTTGCCCTGATTTTCAGGGCAAAAAAGTGCGCGGTATACGCCGATAAATACGGTGTATAATTTTTTTTTTTTCTCAGTTTAGGCCGATACATATTCTTCTACCTATTTTTGGTAAAAAAAATCGCAATAAGCGTTTATCGATTGGTTTGCGCAAAATTTATAGCCTTTACAAAATAGGGGATAGTTTTATTATTTTTTTTTTTTTACTACTAATGGCGGCGATCAGTGATTTTTTTCGTGACTGCGACATTATGGCGGACACTTCGGACAATTTTGACACATTTTTGGGACCATTGTCATTTTCACAGCAAAAAATGCATTTAAATTGCATTGTTTATTGTGAAAATTTCAGTTGCAGTTTGGGAGTTAACAACAGGGGGCGCTGTAGGAGTTAGGGTTCACCTAGTGTGTGTTTACAACTGTAGGGGGGTGTGGCTGTAGGACTGACGTCATCGATCGAGTCTCCCTATAAAAGGGATCACTCGATCGATGCAGCCGCCACAGTGAAGCACGGGGAAGCCGTGTTTACATACGGCTCTCCCCGTTCTTCAGCTCCAGGGAGCGATCGCGATGGGGCGGCTATAAACGAATAGCCGCGCCGTCGTCCCGGATCGCTCCCCGCGGGAATCCGACCGCCGCATGTAGCGGGGGGGGGGGGTCCCGATCGGACCCCTGACCCACATCTAGGCAGGAACGTACAGGTACGCCAATGTGCCTGTACGTGCCATTCTGCCGACGTACATATACATGCGGCAGTCTGAAAGTGGTTAAAAATAAAATAAAAAATTATGACAAAAAATTCACCATGCCTCTTTTTAAATACCTTGGACAGTCTATGTTTCAAAAAGGGGTAATTTGGGGGGTATTTGTACTGTCCTGGCATTTTAGAGTCTCAAGAAATGAGATGGGCAGTCAGTACATTAGGACTGATGAATTTTCAAATATATGTATTAGGGTTGTCCCGATACCGATACTAGTATCAGTATCAGGACCGATACCGAGCATTTGCGTGAGTACTTGTACTCGCGCAAATGCTGCTGATGCCCTGTCCGATACTTGTCTATTGACAAGAGAGCGGCGGGCGGAGAGCAGTGCGGCGGAGAGCAGGGCGGGTAACAAGCGGTTGTAATAAGTTCTTACTGTCTTCTCTCATGTAGCGCTGTTCCCGGTAGCCCCTCCCCTCCTCTCGTTGTATGCTTGTGACATCATCTGAGATGGACGAGAGGAGAGGAGGGGCCTCCGGGGAATAGCTCAACATGATAGAGGATAGTAAAGGACTTATTACAGATGTGAGCCGCTTCCTGCACTACTCTGCATTAAAAGGGAACTGAAAGGAAAGTGTGCCCTGCTGTGCCCAGTACCATGTGCCCTGCCATGCCTAGTACCCTGATATGCCCAGTACCCTGCCATGCCTAGTACCCCGATATGCCCAGTACCCTGCCTAGTACCCTGATGTGCCCAGTACCCTGTGCCCTGCCCAGTACCCTGATGTGCCCAGTACCCTGATGTGCCCAGTACCCTGTCATGCCTAGTATCCTGATGTGCCCAGTACCATGTGCCCTGCCATGCCCAGTACCCTGATGTGCCCAGTACCCTGTGCCCCGTCGTGCCCAGTACCCCGAGGTGCCCAGTACCCCGCTGTGCACCATACCCTGTGCCCACTGACCACCAATGTAAGAGACATTCTTAAATTTGAAAACTGTCACATGAAATAAAAAAAAAAAAAGTATCGGTAATGGCGAGTACATGAAAAAAAATATCGGTACTTGTACTCGGTCCTAAAAAAAGTGGTATCGGGACAACCCTAATATGTATCATAGTTTGTAGACTCTAACCTTCACACAGACAAAATAATATACACGGTTTTTGGTTATTTTTACCAAAAAAAAAAAAAAAAAAATTTAACAGAATACATTTTGGCCTACATTTTATAAAAGAAAAATCATTTATCAATTTGCAAAATTTTATAACAAATACAAAACTTTTTTTTTTGTTTAATTTTTCGTTATTTCTTTGTCTACATAGCAAAAATACCAAAACCCAGTTGTGATTATATACCACCAAAAAAAGCTCTATCTGCTAAAAAAAAAGAAGAAAAAAAAAAAAAAACATAAAAAAATTATTTTGGGTACATTGGGCCAGATTCTGGTAGAATCTGCGGCGGCATAGCGCAAGCCATTTACACTCCGCCGCCGCAAATTACTGGAGCAAGTGCCGTATTCTCCAAGCACTTGCTCCGTAATTTGCGGCGGCGTAGTGTAAATGGCCCGGCGTAAGGCCACGTAATTCAAAGGGGGCGGCTTGTATTTAAATTAAGCGTGCCCCCGCGACGATCGAACTGCGCATGCGCCGGGCATAAAAATAGCCCAGTGCGCATGCTCCAGCTCACGACGGAAAACGTCAATGACGCCGACGTGAGCGTCATTGACGTAAAGTCGTATTCGTGAACGACTTACGAAAACGACGGAAAAAGAGGACGCTGACCCGACGCCATGCTTAAAGCGGTGGTTCACCCGAAAATCAACTTTTTGTCACTAGATCCAGCATAATGCTGACATCTGCAGTATGCTGGATTTTTTTTTTTGTACTTATCGTTGTTGCCGTATCTCTTCTCCGGCTCCGAGCGGGGAATCCGTCGGGGAATGGGCGTTCCTAAATCAAGCTCAGTTGATTGAAAAGCGCGTCACGCCATCCGGAAATAGCCGACGTGATTCTCCGCTGCTTACGGTGCCTGCCGTGTAGAGCTGACTGCGCAGGCGCCGTAAATTGCCGAGAGTCACGTCGGCTATTTCCGGAAGGTGTGACGCGGTATCCAAGCCCGTCAATCAACTGAGCTTTATTTAGGAACGCCTATACCTGGAAGGATACGGCGCTCGGTGCAGAAGAAGAAATACGGCAACAACGATAAGTACAAACAAAAAAATAAAATAAAAATCCAGCATACTGCAGATGTCAGCAGTATGCTGGATCTAGTGACAAAAAGTTGATTTTCGGGTGAACCACCGCTTTAACATGGCTTACGACGGACCTTCGAAACTTGCCCCTCATATAGTAGGGGCAAGTTTACGCTTACGGAAACATCGTAAATTCATTGCGTCGTCCGCGCGTACGTTCGGGAATCGGCGTAAATAGCTAATTTGTATAGACGACGGGGAAAACGACGAGGCGACACCTAGCGGCGGGAAAAAAAAATGCATTTAAGATCTGACAGCGTAAGAGCCTTACGCCTGTCAGATCTAAGGGATATCCATGCGTAACTGATTCTAAAAATCAGTCGCATAGATACGCCGGGCCAGATTAGGACTTACGACGGCGCAAATGGCGTTGCGCCGTCGTAAGCCTTTTAAGAATCTGGCCCAGTGCTTCTTGCCCGAGTAATTGTCACTCAAAGTGTGAGCACTGAAACCTGAAAATTGGCCTAGACAAGAAGGGGGTGAAAGCATCAAGACTACCAGCGGTTAAATCGCACTTTTTGTGATGCAACAGAGGGGATGGCAATGTATGCATTCGCCACTTTGTGACCCGAAACAGCAAGTTGTCCCTTTGTCAGGAATCAGCCATGACACTAAAAACAGCAGCCACAACTTGAGCCCACTGGGGTTCAACGTGTGAAATACTAATAAACCACAAGGGGGTGTACTAGTGAATGAAATTCACCTATATAAGTGATGCGATAAAATATATGTAGAATATACCACCAGTATACTATATACAAAATATGTGATAAGAGTCTCAATACAAAGAATCAAAATGCAGCAACCGATGCCATTTGCAAAGCACAGTATGTAATCATATGGAAAAACGTTCATGAAGAGATAGTTCATATAAACAAATTCTTCTTAGTGGTAGGCATGCAGTCACATTCACAGGAGATAGAAAAAACGCCTTCACCATCTGAACAATTACACCCGAAGTGCTCTGGATGATTTATGCGCTTACCCTAACGCATGGACCCCTTTAGTGAAAAAGTGGGTCATGCACACTGAGCAGGATTAGTGCCTGCACACTCAGGCAAGGACTGGAACAGGGACTCCAATAGGCAATGTGATATATTGAAACCAATGGAAAAGGGGGATCTCATAGCATGATACCGTTTATTTAAAAGACATTAAAAACACATCTGCTTCAGTTGTTATGTTTATTTAGTTATATGGTGACATGCTCTTATATTGACTGCTTGCTCAGTTGCAGGCAGACTCCCTGTGCCGCATAGGCCGTGCGCTACTGTACATGGCGGCGTGGGATTCCGGGGCCTTGGCTCCCAGGACGCAGTGTGAACCCTTTAGGGGCGTCTGGGTGCTGAGTGTCACGGGGCCTGCGCGGCGGTAGTCTACAAGTCTGTCTACCTTACTGGCGGACACAAGGCTGACTTTACAACCACGGACACTATAGTTTGGCTGAGATGGATTGTTTTGTTTGCATGTCCATTAGGAGTATGACTCCAGAACTCTGTTATTGCATTGGCTCTGTACTTTTATGTGCCATTGTCTTCTGGCATTTTGTTATGATAAAACCTTCAATAAAAATCATTAAATATAAAAACACATCTGCTGATTGGCCTCTTACTTGATATGTGCCTACCCGGCACTGGGACTGCGTGTGAATAGTGTGTCTCAATAGAGGACCTCGCTCGGCTAGGTGAAAGCTGGCAGCTGTGCGTCCGGTAATGTAGCAGGCTGGTCGGGTGCCGGGATCAGCTGGGATGCGGGGTGACCAGTACTATAGCCGCCGACATATGTTTTGTGCGTTGCACGTCATCGTTGGGGTAAGCGCATAAATTATCCAGAGCACTTCGGGTGTAATTGTTCAGATGGTGAAGGCGTTTTTTTCTATCTCCTGTGAATGTGACTGCATGCCTACCACTAAGAAGAATTTGTTTATATGAACTATCTCTTCATGAACGTTTTTCCATATGATTACATCTCTACTGTGCTTTGCAAATAGCATTGGTTGCTGCATTTTGATTCTTTGTATTGAGACTCTTATCAGATATTTTGTATATAGTATACTTGTGGTATATTCTACATATATTTTATCGCATCACTTATATAGGTGAATTTCATTCACTAGTACACCCCCTTGTAGTTTATTAGTATTTTACACGTTGAACCCCAGCGCCCTCTCTCACTTATATATCACTTATACACAGTTCACCCCTGTAACTTGAGGAGCAGCTTTTTGATTTAGTACCACCAGGACGTGGTCTATGTGCACACTGCACTGTATTTAATTCAATTATATTTTTTGGCGCGGAAATCACCCCACTTTTTATTACAACTTGAGCCCAACATTACAAGGTTAGGTAAACAAACAGGGCAGGAAATATAATTACACCAATACCTAGTTATACAGTAAAAACATTTACAATAACTCTATCAACACTATTAACTTTGCAAGTAAAACCCTAACCCCCCCCCCCCCCCCCCAAAAAAAGGAAGCTCAAAAAGTGCCCTAAAAATTACTATATTTAAAAAAACTACAAAAAGTAAGCCTGTAAAAATAGGATTTTTATAACAGCTTACCTGTAAAAATCCTTTTCTTGGAGTACATCACGGGACACAGAGCATCATAGTAATTACTATGTGGGTTATAGGCCACCTTCAGATGATGGACACTGGCACACCCAAGAGATGAAGTCCCCCCCCTATATAACCCCTCCTATCCAGGGAGTACCTCAGTTTTTGTAGCGAAGCAATAAGTATGCCAATAAGAGGGGAGGAACCTCTGTGTCCCGTGATGTACTCCAAGAAAAGGATTTTACAGGTAAGCTGTTATAAAACTCCTATTTCCTTTATCGTACATCACGGGACACAGAGCATCATAGTAATTACTATGTGGGATGTCCCAAAGCAATGCCTCTGAGGGGAGGGAGACACAAATAAAAAGCAGTCTCAAAAATATTCCAATTGCACACCTTCCTGGAAAATTGCAGATAAGAAAAGAGGGTGCTGAAGCGATTACCAGCTGGGAACCGGAAAGGAAATCATGTAGACATATTCGCCAGCACACCGAGGATCATTTAGAAAAACGTCCAGAAATTATTTAATGCATAGAAGCGATCAAAACAGCAACGTTTCGAGGTCGCACAGGACCTCTTCGTCAGGCAAATGATACAAACATAATGCAACACAAGGATATATATAAAAGACTGTCACCAATAAAACCATGTGAAAGTAAAACCCACCCATCCCAATCACCTCCTCCCCTCCCTCCAATCAGGAACCTTTGTAAATCAAACGTGTGAGTACCTACTTGTTAACAGCTGCTCATGGATTGTCAGAACTGCAGCAGTGTGTGTAAAAAAATAATTTGCCGATCTCGCAGTTTGTACGAGTCTTACGGATCTGCTCGGACAAACAGGATAAAAAGAAGGAACTTGACATCATGTACCATAAATTCCTTGAACGGGGTTATCCCAAATTAGTTCTGGATCAGGCTCTTGATAAGGCACTAGCTGGTAGTAGCAAAAGCTCTAGGCCTATTTCTTGCCCCATGCTAGTCCATACGTATAATCAAGAATCAGGCACAATTAAATGCGTCACTGAACGCAATCTGAAAATATTGCAATCAGACAGATCCTTGGGTCCTGAGATCAAGACCAGACCAATGATGGCGTACAAAGGCGGAAAAACGCTACGAGATCACCTAGTACAGGCTGACCCACGATACAAGTACGCTAAGACCGCACCCAAAATATCCCATAAAATTGGGTGTTTTAGATGCTATAACTAATGTATGCAATTCCCTTATTTGTGGGAAAATGTTTTCACATCCACGTATGGGAGGACTCTATCCCATACACGAATATTTTAATTGCAACACCGACTTTTGTGTCTATATCTTGAAATGTCCCTGTACATTGGTATAGGTTGGGAAGACTATTGGCCCGTTTAAGAAGTGTTTTTAAAAACACAGAAGCGACATTAGGGTAGCTCTGACCAAGACTGCTAAGGTGGAACAGGCAGATTCCGAACAAACCTGTGGCTTTACATTTTGTGACAGTCAAACACCAGGTCCACGAACTACGTGGCATGGTTATTGAGCATGTTAAAGCACCCTATAGGGGTGGTGATCGTAATCGATCACTACTCCGCCGTGAGGCGTATTGGATACATATGTTGGGGACAGTACAACCTGGAGGGTTGAACACCAATTTGTCTCTCACGTGCTTCATTGATGATCGCTGATTGTTTGTTCTGTCTTCTATTAAGCTCCTCTGTGTAGTGTCTTTTTTTCTATTAGGCTCCTCTGTTCAGTGTCCTTTTTCGTTTTTGATCGCATACCGATCGTATGTATGCACAAGTCCTACTGTATTTAAATAAGAATTTTAGCTTTGCCATTGCTTATTATGAATGACACCCCATAAGGTATTACCTATACCATGAATTTTTTTTCAAGCCCCCTTGGGCTTCTTTTAGCGGTTTTATTTTTGTTTTCTTTCAGTTTTTCACGTTGTCAATGTAGACATGATACATTTTGCCAGATATGGACGATGACCCTATCAACCTAGACCTTATGGCAGGTTCTGGTAGGGTATACATCGATATAGCTCGATTGGAGCAACCATTAATCTGCTGTTTTTTTCACCCGGATCGTAAGCTCTTAGTATAATGACTACACGTCACATCTTACACTTTGTCTGCTCATCTTGGAACCCTTTTTTTTATTTTTTACTTTTCTTTCTCACTTTAATTTTTTCTTTCTCTTTTTTCTTTTTTACATTTTTTTCCCTTTTTTCTTTCTTCTTTTCTCCCCTTTTTTTCCTTTGTTTTCCTTTTTTTCTTTTCATGGCCTTTTTTTTTACTTTTTCATTTTTTTTGCATTTATTTCACTTTATTTATTATTAATTTTGTCCTATACATTTGTTTATTTTTCCCCCCTTGTTTTTCTTCCTTTTTTTGTCTCCTTATTTCAGATTTTTTTCAGATGCTCTGTTTTATTTTTATTCACGCCTATCTATCTTTATGTATACTCATTTATTTTTTTTGTAACCTTTTTTCTGCTTTAATTTTTTTCTGCTGTGCCTTTAACCCAGGGTGAGCGCACTACACGTCTTCTGTTTATGTATTCCTCCACTCCCCGTGGTTCCTGTTGCCATGTAACAACGGCTTGCACTCCAAGCCTCGTTGTCACATTTGCTTAGGCTAACAGGTTAGAGCCGACGTGCGGCGCCCTAACGTCATTGGTTTCCATGACGACGGCGGCCGCACGACGGCGTCTCTCAGTGTGTCTGACCGCATTCCGGGCGCTTGCGCGGGATGCATGGCGTGATGTGATTGGTTGATGGGGATCGCACTGAACGGTGTAATACAACAGCTGTGCAATTATCATTGTGATCGTGAGCACAGCGGGGGGTAGACTGTCGGCACCCCATGCTACTTTTTACACACACTGCTGCAGTTCTGACAATGAGCAGCTGTTAACAAGTAGGTACTCACACGTTTATGATTAACAAAGGTTCCTGATTGGAGGGGGGTGGGGGAGGAGGTGATTGGGATGGGTGGGTTTTACTTTCACATGGTTTTATTGGTGACAGTCTTTTATATATATCCTTGTGTTGCATTATGTTTGTATCATTTGCCTGACGAAGAGGTCCTGTGCGACCTCGAAACGTTGCTGTTTTGATCGCTTCTATGCATTAAAGAATTTCTGGACCTTTTTCTAAATGATCCTCGGTGTTCTGGCGAATATGTCTACACAAATAAAAAGCAGGCTTCCATCAGACGCGAGGACCTATACTGCTGCCTGCAGTACACTGTGCCCAAAGGCGATATCCTCATGCTGTTTTACATCCACCTGATAGAATCTGGTGAACGTATGGACCGAAGACCAAGTTGCGGCCTTGCAAATCTGAGTCATGGAGGCTTGGTGAAGCACCGCCCATGAAGCACTGACTGCTCTGGTAGAGTGCACTCCAACTTGAAAAGGTGGAACTCTCCTCTTCAAACCATAAGCCTGAATCATAACCTGCCTATACCACTTGGAAATAATAGGATTTTTGTACTCACCGTAAAATCCATTTCTCTGAGTTCATGGACGGACACAGCAGCCTTTGACCTTAGGGTTATTCACCTTCCTTCCAGGAGAGTTAGGCAGAAAAACATCACTTTAAGTGTTAACAACACTTTCCTCATTACAGCTCCTCCCAGGGGGCGTGGTCCCCCGGGTATAACCCACACTCTGCCTCAGCAGCTCCAGTTCGTAACAAGCAGTACAAACGAGGGGTGGGTGCCGTTTCCGTTCATGAACGCAGAGAAATGGATTTTACGGGGAGTCCAAAAATCCTATTTTCTCTTCCGTTCATGGACGGACACAGCAGCCTTTTACCTTAGGGATGTCCCCAAGCAGTGTCAAAAAATTTGAGGGGTGGGAAAACAACACAGCAAATCAAGCTACACCCCCCAAAAAAACCAGAGTTACTCAACGGAGGAACGTCAACCTTAAACTGCCGCCTGTAACACCTTGCGGCCGAATGAGGCATCCGAAGATGCACTCACATCCACCTTGTAAAATTTTGAGAAGGTGTGGATTGACGACCAGGTCGCTGCCTTACACACCTGTAACACAGAGGCTTGATGACTGAAAGCCCAAGAGGCACCGATCGCCCTGGTCGAATGCGCCGTAACCGGAAAGGGAGGCGCCCGCCCCTTCAGGGCATAGGCCTGAAGCACAACCTGTCTGATCCACCTAGAAATGGTGGCCGACGAGACCGCCAGACCTTTTTTAGGACCGTTCACCGACACGAACAGTGAGTCCGACTTCCGGAACGGAGCCGTAGCAGATAAGTACACACGTATGGCCCGAACCACGTCCAGGAAATGTAAAGTGGCCTCCTTAGGGTTCTTCGGCCGAGGACAGAAGGATGGTAATACAATGTGTGAAAAGCCGAAACCACCTTCGGGAGAAAAGACGGCTGCGGCCGCAGCACCACCTTATCCTCATGGATGACCAAGTAAGGAGCCTTGCAGGACAAGGCCGCCAGTTCAGACACCCGTCTGATTGATGTAATTGCCACCAGAAAAAACACCTTCTGGGACAGAGTCAACAAAGTGATCTTTCGAATGTCCTCAAAGGGAGCGTCTTGAAACACCGAGAGGACTAAATTCAAGTCCCATGGGGGCAGTGGAGGGCGCACAGAAGGAGCCACATGTCGGACCCCCTGCACAAACGTACGCACCAAAGAGTGTGCTGCCAAGGGTCGCTGAAAGTAGACAGCTAGAGCCGAAATCTGACTCTTAATCGTACTTAAGGCGAGAGCCTGGTCCACTCCTCGCTGTAAGAACAGCAGAATCCGGGACACCACGTATGTACAGGGGGTGCCATCTCATCTCCTCACACAGAGATGTAGGCCTTCCACGTACAATGGTAAATCTTCCTTGAAGTAGACTTCCGTGCACGCAGCATGGTAGAAACCACCGAGCCTGATAGGCCCCGGTCCTTCAGCACCTGGCTCTCAACAGCCACGCCGTTAAAGCCAGCGACTGTAAAGCAGGGTGGAAGATCGGACCCTGCGACAGAAGATCTTCTCTCAGGGGTAGACGCCAGGGGGCGTCTGCCACCAGACACACCAGGTCCGCGTAACAGGAGCGGCGCGGCTATTCTGGGGCGATCAGGATTGTTGGAATCCCTTCGGCTTCCACTCTGCGGAGCAGGCGAGGAAGAAGCTTCAGGAGAAGGAAAGGCGTAAATTAGGCGATAGTGACCCCAAGGTGCCACCAACGCGTCTGATGCGTCCGCCCACGGGTCATTTGACCTGGCCACGAACCGTGGCACCTTCCGATTGAGACGGGACGCTAGAAGGTCCACGTCTGGAGTGCCCCACTTTTGGCACAGAGCCTGAAATACCTCCGGGTGAAGTGACCACTCTCCTCGGTCTAGTGTTTGGTGACTTAGGTAGTCGGCTTGCCAATTCTGTACTCTCGGAATGTACACGGCTGATAGAGCCGGAACGGACCTTTCGGCCCACCGAAGGATGTGCGCGACCTCCATCGCTGCAGCTGAGCTCCGTGTGCCTCCCTGATGATTGACGTATGCCACGGCCGTGGCATTGTCGGACTGGATCCTGACCGGTCAGCCCTGCAGATCCAGGGACCACCTGGCAAGGCACAGCTTGATTGCTCGGAGCTCCAGTACATTGATTGGAAGGCGGGACTCCTCCTGAGTCCAGTGCCCATGGGCTAACTGCGTGCCCCAAACGCCCCCCCCAACCGGAGAGGCTGGCATCCGTCATGACCACTATCCAATGGCACGGCAGAAACTACTTTCCGGCCCGAAGCACCGGAGACGTCAGCCACGACACCAGGGAAGACTTGACCAGATGACTCAACTGAATCTGGAAAATCCAGAGATGAAGGGAGCTTGTCCCAACGTGACAGAATTTCCTTCTGTAGCACTCGGGTGTGGAATTGGGCATACGGAACGGCCTCGAAAGAGGCCACCATCAGACCCAGAACCCTCATGCAGAATCGAAGAGGACCACTCCTGGGTTGACAACTGCTGCGCCGCTGATTGCAGTGTCTGAAGTTTCTCTGTTGGAAGAAAAACTCTCGCCTCCGCGGAATCCAAGACTAACCCCTGGTATTCCAGTCGTTGAGACGGAACGAACACTGACTTCTGGATATTCAGAAGCCAGCCGAACTCTTGGAGAGTCTGACACGCGATAGACACGTCCTCTTCTAATTCTGAGCCTGAGGAAGCTCTCAGGAGAAGGTCGTCCAGATATCCCACAATAGCGATCCCTCGCTGCCTCAGCAGGGCCAGTATCAGGGCGAGCTCCTTGGTGAAAACCCGTGGTGCCGATGCCAGGCCGAACGGGAGGGCAATAAATTGAAAATGGTCCTCCCCGATCGCAAAGCGCAGAAACTTCTAGTGCTTTGTGCATATGGGAACATGCAGGTACGCGTCCATGATATCCAACGACGCCATAAAGTCCCCCTGATGGAGCGCTGCTATCACCGAGCGAATCGACTCCATCCTGAATTTTTGCACTTTGACAATACAATTGAGGGCCTTGAGGTCCAGGATTGGACGGACCCCTTCCTTCTTGGGGACTACAAACCGATTGGAGTAAAACCCTTGAAACCGTTCCATCGAGGGAACTGGCACAATCACTCCCCTGACCAGAAGATCCTGGACAACCCCTGACAGATCCTTCCGGCGATCCGGAGGAAGCTGGAGGTTGGAAGGAAAAAATCTGTTTGGTGGACAAGAGATAAACTCGATCTTGTACCCCGAGGAAACTACTTCGCAAACCCAACGGTCGGAAAGAAGAGACCTCCACCGAGCCGCGAATTTGCGAAGTCGGCCCCCCACCCGAGACATGGGCGGGGGCAGACCTTTATGCGGAAGCAGGTTTGTCCGCAGGCTTTCGGTACCAGGTGCGCTTCTGCCCTGGGTCTTAGCACCTTAAAAACGTTTTTCTGCCGCAATGGGCGGACGAAAAAAACGCTTGGGGGTAGTAAAAGAGGGCCCTTGCTTACGGCGAGGCTCCTTGCCCTTCCCAAACTGTGGGAGCAGAGTGCTCTTACCACCTGTGGCATCCTTTATGATGTCATCCAGGGACGCCCCAAAAAGCCGTTCACCCCTAAAGGGTAAGTCCACCAAGGCCTTCTTGGAGGACTGGTCCGCAGACCAGCACTTCAGCCACACAAGGCGGCATAGTACTACGGCGTAGGCGTAGGCCCTGGAAGGCAAGAGGAGCGTATCCAGGGCCGACTCACAGACAAACTTCAGACCCTGAACCAACTGTTCAGCCAGGTCCTTACAGGTCTCGGAAGCATCCTGCGCCTCCAGCTCCTGTAGCAAAAACGGCACCCGTTCGGTAAGTGTCTGCGACACCAGAGTCCCGGCCAAAGCCGGTCTTACTGCCGAACCCACTACTATGAACATGGAGCGGGCCACAGCCTCCACTCTCCTGTCTGCGGGGTCCTTAAAGGCGGGAGCCCCTTCCACCGGCAACGTGGTGGCTTTGCTCAATCTGGACACGGGAGGGTCCACTGACGGAGGAGAGACCCACTTTTTTAAAAAGTCCTCCTCAAAGGGATAACGGGTCGCAAAGTATTTTGGAACAGCAAAAACTTTCTGCGGCGTATCCCATTCCTTGTATAACAATGTGTCCAAATATGGAATACAAGGAAACACTTTTGCGTTGCGGGGCGGCTTGCGAAACCCAAAAGAGACCGGCGCATCCAATGCCTCCGCCAAATCCTCAAGTTTCTGAGTATCTCGCATCCGCAGAAATAATAGCTCCAACAAATTCCTGATCATTCACCGACCCTGAAGCAGAGTCATCCTCGCTGTCCACGTGGGTTAAGCCCGCATCATCTGACATGACAGAACCAGAGCCAGAAGCAATAGCAGGGTATGATTCTGTGTCAGCTAGAGACATCCCCAGAAGCAGGCTCAGGGAGGGGGCGCTTTTTACCCCCCTTCTGGCCACTTGTCGCTTCAATCCTGGCGAGAAATGCCTCAAGGACAGCCGTCATTGCCTCAACAGATGGGGCAGGGGCATTAAGGGTTAACTCAGGCATTGCTGGGGCAGAAGCTCCTGGTTCAGGCTCCATAATGTCCCACCACTGTGTCACCCTAGGACTGCAAGCAGAACAACCCACCGGTCACCTCCCGGCTGCAAAAACAGAAGGCAGGGGCCCCCAGGGAACTCACCACCCCAACCGGTTGCAGTGTGAGCTGAAAACGCTGAGAAGTGCTGGCTGTGCTGCGCTGTCTCTCAGGGAGTGATTCGCAGTCTTTTGCAACGCTACTTCAGGCACTAGAGGCCAAGACTTTTCCAAGATGGCCGCCATCTGAGGTAAAAAACATCATGCGGGCTACAAGAAAATGGGCGCCGACCATGTAAACCGCGTCCGCGGCAAAATGGCGGCCAACCGCAGTTTAAAAACCCAGTGACACCGCACAACACATGGCCAGCACACACAGCAGCTCCCCCAAATGTAAAAAAATCACAGCCCCCCTGCAACGCACAGTCCCCGGTAGCGATCGAACCCCAGGGGGGCCCCCCCTCACAGCCGCCACCCAGCATGGAGAAGGAGGGAGAGGAAAGGGTGAGAGGAAAGCAGGGCAGACCCTCATTCGACCTCCCCAGGGAAGCACCAGCCATACCACCTTGCCAGGGCAAGGGGCCTACTTACCCGTCCTGCGACCACCGGCTGGAGGCATTCCGGACAGAACCAACGTCCGCTAAACGGCATGGCTGTCGGCCAGACACACTGTGACAAGGCCATAGAGACCGGTCATATGTGTGCCCTGGAACATGTAGTCCCCCGGCCGCCCCTGGAGCAACGGGGCATGTCATGGACGACCCAGAGCTGAGCTGAGGGCCAGCACACGCTCGATGGCCGAACATGGGGGGACTAAAAGAGTCAAGACCCAGCCTGTCACCCAGTCGGCAGTTGATAGAAGAATCTCAGGATTCAAAAATGCAGGAACAAAACAAATAAAAGCGAAAAATTGCAAAAAAAAATTCAAGAGTACAGGGACTCCAGAAGGCCATGTCTCTCCTGACATTAGGCAGAAAAAACTGGAGCTGCTGAGGCAGAGTGTGGGTTATACCCGGGGGACCACACACCCTGGGAGGAGCTGTACTGAGGAAAGTGTTAACACTAAAAGTGCTGTTTTTCTGCCTAACTCTCCTGGAAGGAAGGATATAATACTTTAAGGTCAAAGGCTGCTGTGTCCGTCCATGAACGGAAGAGAAATCCTAGAGTGTCAGCTAAAGACTTACAAAATTCTCTGGCATATGCCAACATCCCTGTTAGCAAATCTACAATACATAAAACACTAAACAAGAATGGATTTCATGGGAGGATACCACAGAGGAAGCCACTGCTGTCCAAAAAAAACATTGCTGCACATTTACAGTTTGCACAAGAGCATCTGGATGTTCCACAGCAGTACTTGCAAAATATTCTGTGGACAGATGAAACCAAAGTTGAGTTGTTTGGAAGAAACACACAACACTATGTGTGGAGAAAAAGAGACACCGCACACCAACATCAAAACCTCATCCCAACTGTGAAATACGGTGGTGGGGGCATCATGGTTTGGGGCTGCTTTGCTGCGTCAGGGCCTGGACAGATTGCTATTATCGAAGGAAAAATGAATTCCCAAGTTTATCAAGACATTTTGCAGGAGAACCTAAGGCCATCTGTCCAGCTGAAGCTCAACAGAAGATGGGTGTTGCAACAGGACAACGACCCAAAGCATAGAAGTAAATTAACAACAGAATGGCTTAAACAGAAGAAAATACACATTCTGGAGTGGCCCAGTCAGAGCCCTGACCTCACCCCGATCGAGATGCTGTGGCATGACCTCAAGAAAGCGATTCACACCAGACATCCCAAGAATATTGCTTAACTGAAACAGTTCTGTACAGAGGAATGGTCAAGAACTACTCCTGACCGTTGTGCACGTCTGATCTGCAACTACAGGAAACAATTGGTTGAAGTTATTGCTGCCAAAGGAGGTTCAACCAGTTATTAAATCCAAGGCTTCACATACTTTTTACACCTGCACTGTGAATGTTTACATGGTGTGTTCAATAAAAACATGGTAACATTTAATTCTGTGTGTGTTATTATATTTTAGCAGACTGTGATTGTCTGTTGTTGTGACTTCGTTGAAGATCAGTGCACATTTTAAGACCAATTTGTGCAGAAATCCATATCATTCCAAAAGGGTTCACATACTTTTTTTTTACAACTGTACATATTGGCCTAAATTGATGAAGAAGTTAGATTTAAAAAAAAAAAAAAAATTGAATGTGTTTTATAGCAGAAAGTAAAACATTTTTTTTTTTTCAAATTTTTTTTTTTTTTTTTTTGTAAATACCACCAAAACAAAGCTCTATTTAGGGGGAAAAAAGGACATACATTTTATATTGGTACATTGTAGCACGACCAGGCAATTGTCAGTTAAAGTAACGCAGTGCCATATCGCAAAAAAAAAAAAAATGTCCTGGTCATGAAAGGGGGTAAACCTTTCGGAGGGCAAGTGCTTGAGAGGAACACTTTTTCTTTGCTACATTATTTTGTCACACAGGGGACAACAAGTGTTAGATATACACCCCCCCCCCCCTGCTGACACCAATGTAGTTTATGTCAGTGGCAGTGAAAGTATTAAGTCATAAAGTCCATTGGTGACATCCAAAACCTGTTATGTTTGTCTGTTATATCAGTGGTAATCAACCCTGTCCTCAGGGCCCACTAACAGGCCAGGTTTTATGTATTACCTTGGGGAGATGCAGAATAGAATACTGCAATCACTGAGCAGCAAATTATATCACCTGTGATGTATTTCAGTTATCTTGCAAACCTGGCATGTTAGTGGGCCTTGAGGACAGGGTTGATGACCACTGTGTTGTATGATACAGTGTCTCAATAGTCTTTTCAGAAGTGATGTATTTTACACTTTTCCAATTTTCACATTTGTGCATCTGTGCTTTTACAGGTCAGCCGAGTCAAGCTTTATGGACACTTTTAATGAGAACAACCATATATTGGATATATCTTTTGTTTTTATAGGTGTATTGTATGTAAATATATCTGATTATGTTCCTACAGAATGTATTCTGGCTCTGGATTTATCCGTCTACACCCTGTCCAAAAAAAATAAAAAATTGTATTTCCCATAATGAAAAACATGTTCTCCCTTTTGCTGTTGCTCCTTAAAAACAGGTCAATTATTTAACAAAATAACAAAACAAACTCACCCGGCCCCAGGGGTATATATAGGCAATATCCATTAGGGTGTAATAATCCTTCAGAGGCTCTTCCTCATAGAGAATTTCCACCTTCAATCAAATCAATTAAAACATTGTTTACAAAGTGAAAGAGGAAATAATGAAGGAAAACACCACCTCTTCAAAAAAATAGATTCAAGATACAAAAAAAAAATATTTTAAAATTAACAGCAATTTGATTCACAATAAGGATGGCTGATTGTAAAAGAAGTTGGGTTCTGGAAAACGATAAATCTATATATTTAGTAAGACACTTTATTCAGATAAAAAAAAATAAAAAAAAAAGAGTTACAACATCCATAACATATCTTTTAGAAAAAATGACAGCTATTAACAGACATTCACATACAGGTTACGTACACTATAAGCATCCTGTTTATATACAGCCATATGTGACCAAAGTCCTTTGCACATCCATTAGGTTACACATGGGAGGTGTAAAACGAAGAACATAGGAAAAGAACAAAAAAAACTGAACTCAAAGGGGTTGTAAAGGTTCATCTTTTATTTTCTAAATTGGTTCCTTTATGATAGTGCATTGTTGGTTCACTTACCGTTTCCTTAAATTTTCCTTCTAATTTTTTTTTCCTTTTAATTTCTCACTTCCCTTTTCTCCTCAGTAAGCTTTCCACCATCATCCGAGCGGTGGAAAGTCATTAAGAACAGCTTACTGAACACCTTACTGAGGAACAGGAAGTGAGAAATTCAGACAAAGAAAACAAAGAAAATTAACATTTAGAAGGGAAATTGAAGGAAAAGGTAAGTGAACCAACAATGCACTAGCTTAAAGGAACCCATTTAGAAAATAAAAAATGAACCTTTACAACCCCTTTAACCACTTGTCAACGGGCGGACGTCATATGACGTCCTCGACTTTGTGCAGTGATATCTGAATGATGCCTGCAGCTACAGGCATCATTCAGATATCGCCGTCTTCAGCCGCCGATTCTGTGCACGATAAGAATGATCAAAGCGCTTGATCCTTCTTAAAGGCAGCGGGAGGGGATGTCCCCCCTCCCCCTCCCGCCACCATCCGGTGCTTCTCCAGGCTCTCCCGTGCCATCGGGGGCCCGCAGAGCGAATCGGTCGGTGCTGCCTGGAAAGCATAGAGATGACTGTCATCTCTATGACCGTCGGAGGCCCGGGCACGACGTTATGACGTCACACCCGGTACCCGGAAGTAAACAAAGTCGCAATCGCGGCTGTCGGCATTTTTTTTCCCACCGATTTCATGCTTGTAAGCCTGGAGGAGAGATGTGGGGTTACATTCCTTGTAATAGGAATAAAAGTGATAAAAAAAAAAAAAAAAAAAATGTAAAAAAAAAGTGTAAAAATTCAAAAAAATAAGTAAAATAAAATTAATTTTTTTTTCCACAACGCCCCTGTCCCCGTTATCTTGCGCGAATAAGCGAACACGCATGCAAGTCTCGCCCACATATGTAAACGCCATTCAAACCCCACATGTGAGGTATCGTCGCATGCGTTAGAGCGTGCGCAACAATTCTAGCACTAGACCTTCTCTGTAACTCAAAAATAGTAACCTGTAAAAAATGTTAAAGCGTCACCTATGGAGATATTTAAGTACCGAAGTTTGGCGCCATTCCATGAGTGTGCGCAATTTTAAAGCGTGACATGTTAGGTATCTATTTACTCGGCGTAACATCTTTCCTATTATACAAAAAAAATTGGGCTAACTTTACCGTTTTGTTATTTTTTAATTCATGAAACCGTTTTTTTTCCCCAAAAAAGGCGTTTGAAAAATTATTGCGCAAATACCGTGCGAGAAAAAAGTTGCAATAACCGCCATTTTATTCCCTATGGTGTATGCTAAAAATATATATATATATATATATATATATATAATGTTTGGGGGTTCCGATTAATTTTCTAGCAAAAAAATTTTGATTTTTACATGAAGGAGAGAAGTGCCAAAATAGGCCCGGTGGACAAGTGGTTAAAACCATTATGATAATAATGCACACCACCTTTCTGATATCATGCAAATAAACCCAACTCTATATTTATATTATAGTCAACTCCATTTCATCCATTTACATACTCAAGTTATTCTTCCACTTCCACATCAACTACATCTCTATGTCTAAAGGTTGAATGAAGGATGGATGGCCGCACTCCAAAGACCGTACAGGTTGTCTTTTATTAAATGAACAGCAAAAGCATTACCAGATCACAGCAACAGAAACAGGGGACAGCCGACGTTTCGCACAAAATCAGTGCTTATCCAGCCATGAATAAGCTCTGATTTTGTGCGAAACGTTGGCTGTCCCGTTTCTGTTGCTGTGATCCGGTAATGCTTTTGCTGTTCATTTAATAAAAGACAACCTGTACGGTTTTTGGAGTGCAGCCATCCATCCTTCATTCAACCTTTATGCTTGCCTAGTGCACCGCCAGCACCCTTGGAATCCTGTACCAGTGCATGACCATATAGTAGACCCACCTGGAGCGGTGACTTTCTTTCTTACATCTCTATGTCCCTGGATACTAATGTAATCCAACCCGCCCATATTTTGTCAAACTTTTTAGGGCACTCCCTGGGGGTATATGTTAATTTATACATTGGCAATGCTTTGTTAATCAGTTTCACCCAAAAGAGAAGAGACGGAGGATTCGGGTCCTTCTATTTTAGAGCCAAAGTCTTTTTGGCATATAAGATTATCCAGTTTTCTGGGAATTAGTTTCCTCCTCCAAACCAAACATCTTTAACCAGATAAAAAATTATTGTAAGTTTTAACGAAAAAAATAAAAATCGATGTCTAAAAAAAACGCTTTACTACATACACTGCTTGGGTCAACACTTTTCTTAAAAGTACAACATGTAAAGACAAAACTTACAGTTTTGGATAGAGTGGAAATGGATTATAACAGCTGTCAGTTTTTTTATTTTATGGTCTTTTATTCCTGTTCCCAAATTTTGGGCTGTACCCAGAAAACAGTAATAAATGGGAAATTTTGCAATAGGCATACTAATTCTAGTGACCCTGGGGACAACCTGGGATTTCCTCTAATTTATGACTTTGGCTATGGGACAGGAAGTAAAGGAGAATCTCCCCAACAAGACATAAATGGCAAAATGAAAACCGTAAGTAAGGGGCTATACCTCCCTTACGCTATCCAAATTTTTATTTTATTTTTAAAGTGTTACTACTTTAAAGTAAAAAGTGTCTACTTTAAAGTTACCAGATAAAGTGTCAACAGGGGACAAGGCAGGGGCTCTCTCCCAATATTATACAGTATGTACTAGGGTTGCAAAGATATAGATATCGGTGCCGATACAAAGAAATTGCACAAGTACTTGTGCAAATGTTTTGATACCTAAAACTGGCACCGTTTTCATGTGGCGCGGCTTGTCATAGTGACTTTAGCCTGGGATCACACATGATCGCTGCGGGAAACCGCATGCGATTCTGACAGGAATAACACTGCATTCCTGTTCAAATCACATGCGATTCTTTTCAGTGCGATTTGAGCCCATTCATTAAGTGTTCTTGCATAGAAAGATCACTTACTATTCCCTCACATATATATTAAGTGGTCTTGCATAGCAAGAGCACTTATTAAGTGGTCTTGCATAGCAAGAGCACTTATTGTTATCTCACATATATATTATTAAGTGGTCTTGCATAGCAAGAGCACTTATTGTTATCTCACATATATATTATTATTATTATAGCCAAATTTTAAACGGTATCTCCTCCCACATTTTTTACACTACATAGACGAGTAATAGATCGAAACGTGCGGATTGTTCCAGAATGGTGTGCTACTACTTTGTAGAACGTTACGCCAAATCGATTGGCGAAATATCGTCATTTTTGCGGCGAAATTTTCCCATAGGAATGAATGGTGACGCTTACAGTGTGGAATGTCAAAAACTGAAAAATCAGCACATGATTTGTAAACTGCGACCACTCCCTCATTTTCAAGCCGACCTACACAAATCTTATATCAAAACGTTCAGCTATCCCTGCTGCCTCAAAACGTGTTCACGGCTAAGCGATTGATTAAACCGTTTTCACAATGTGACAATTTGTTTGCAACCTACGCCATCCATTATTTCAATGGAAGTCAATGGAGGTCAAAGTTTAGAAAACTAAAACTTGCTGGGGAATTTGTAAACTGCGACTGTGCCTTCAATTTTATTATTTCAGAGACATACTATACATCAAAATGTAGGTATGGGTCTTGTGATTCGTAAAATATAAAGATATTCGCTGTACGATTTATAGTTTTTAAAATACAATCATTTGAAGGACAAGTATTCAAAAATTAAAGCAAGAATCTGAGTCTCTGCTTAGAGTGCGTTTGCTTATGTTTACATTGGTTTCCTAGGAGACGCTGAGGTAATTAAAACTCCTCATGCACAGCTGTAAGGGGATTCTATAGCTCCTCCCACACAGTTGTGAGGCGTTTTCTGTAAGGTGTTTTCTGTGAGGTAAATACCTTCATTTGAAGGACAAGTATTCAAAAAACATTCCTCAATTTCTGCTGTGAGGTGAGTTGGCTTGCATATGTTTACATTGGTTTCCTAGGAGACGCTGAGGTAAAAACCTTCATACACATATCTGTGAGGGCTTTCTATAGCTCCTCCCACACACTGTGAGGTGATATGGCTCAGTTTTTTTTGGCTCTGCGTAACTTCTGCATATAGCAACCAGTCCATAGAAACCAGTCCATAACAACCAGTCCATAGCAACCCGTCCATAGCAACCCGTCCATAGCAACCCGTCCATAGCAACCCTCCATAGCAACCCTCCATAGCAACCCTCCATAGCAACCCTCCATAGCAACCACTTCATAGCAACCAATCCAGAGCAACCAGTCCAGAGCAACCATCCATAGCAACCCGTCCATAGCAACCCGTCCATAGCAACCCGTCCATAGCAACCCGTCCATAGCAACCCGTCCATAGCAACCCGTCCATAGCAACCCGTCCATAGCAACCCGTCCATAGCCATCAGTCCATAGCAACCCTCCATAGCAACCTGTTTTTGATGGGGCAAATAGGATGGTGCAGTTTTGATGGTGCAGTTTTTGATGGGGCAATGGATCGAACTGGATCGACACATGGTTGGATCACATTTACATCTCCAGGGGCACCGTCTCCAGTCAGGAGTATTGGTGGAGGCAAGACCACGCCGCACAATTTCCCCAGAAATTGTATCTTTTCTAGTTCTTATTATTCTTATTATAGCCAAATTTGCCACCCTAACTCCTCCCACAGTTTATCGAAACGTGCGGATTGTTCTCGATCGCGTTGCTATTACTTTGTGGAACGTTTCGCCAAATCGTTCGCAAAATATCGTAATTTTTGCGGCAAAAATTTCCCATAGGAATGAATGGTGAGAGGAAAGAAGGGAAGAGAAAAATGAAAAATCATTACATGATTTGTAAACTGCGACCACTCCCTCATTTTCAAGCCGACCTACACAAATCTTATATCAAAACGTTCAGCTATCCCTGCTGCCACTAGACGTGTTCACGGCTAAGCGATAGTCCCAAGCGTTTTCACAATACGACAATTTGTTTGCAACCCACGCCAAACACTGACCTCCATTGACTTCCATTGAAATTCAAATCAAAACCCCTAAAAATCTTAGGACAATATATAAACTGCGACTGTGCTTTCAATTTTAATATTTCAGAGACATACTATACATCAAAATGTAGGTCTGGGTCTTGTGATTCGCGCAATATAAAGATATTCGCTGTACGATTTATAGTTTTTAAAATATAGCCATTTGAACAGGACAAAAATTCAAAAAAATATCCTCAATTTCTGCTGTGTTTACAGAGAGGCTGCAAACCAAACAATTGGTTTCCTAGGAGACGCTGAGGAGTTTTATAACTGCTCACAAACAGCTGTGAGGTGGGTTGGCTCCTCCTACACAAGGCTGAGGGAACTTGGCTCTGCTTAGAGACTGTTTGCATGTTTACATTGGTTTCCTAGGAGACGCTGAGGTAAAAACCTTCATACACACAGCTGTGAGGGCTTTCTATAGCTCCTCCCACACAGCTGTGAGGTGATATGGCTCTGTTTTTTTTGGCTCTGCGTAACTTCTGCATGCTCTGCATATAGCAACCATCCATAGCAACCAGACCATAGCAACCAGTCCATAGCAACCAGTCCATAGCAACCAGTCCATAGCAACCAGTCCATAGCAACCCGACCATAGCAACCCGACCATAGCAACCAGTCCATAGCAACCCGACCATAGCAACCCGTCCATAGCAACCCATCAATAGCAACCAGTCCATAGCAACCAGTCCATAGCAACCAGTTTTTGATGGGGCAAATAGGATGGTGCAGTTTTGATGGAGCAGTTTTTGATGGGGCAATGGATTGAACTGGATCGACACACGGTTGGATCACATTTACATCTCCAGGGGCACCGTCTCCAGTCAGGAGTATTGGTGGAGGCAAGACCACGCCGCACAATTTCCCCAGAAATTGTATCTTTTCTAGTTGTTCTCTCACATATATATTATTATAGCCAAATATGCCACCCTAACTCCTCCCACAGTTTTTACACTACATAGACGAGTAATATATCGAAACGTGCGGATTGTTCCCGATCGGATTGCTATTACTTTGTGGAAGGTTTCGCCGAATTGTTTGCGAAATATCGTTGTTTTTGCGGCAAAATTTTCCCATAGGAATGAATGGTGAGAGTTAGAGTGTGGAGATGTCAAAAACTGAAAAATCAGGACATGATTTGTAAACTGCGACCACTCCCTCATTTTCAAGCCGACCTACACAAATCTTATATCAAAAGCTTCAGCTATTCCTGCTGCCACTACTCGTGTCCACAGCTAAGCGATAGTCCCAAGCGTTTTCACAATAAGACCATTTGTTTGCAACCCACGCCATCCATTGACCTCCATTGAAATTAAAGTCTGGAAATCTAAAATCTTAAAGGCAATTTATAAACTGCGACTGTGCCTTCAATTTTAATATTTCAGAGACATACTATACATCAAAATTTAGGTCTGGGCCTTGTGATTCACACAATATAAACATATTCGCTGTACGATTTAAAATACAACCGTTTGAAGAAGGACAATTATTAAAAAAAAGCCAGAATTTCTGCTCTGTGTTTACAGAGAGGCTGCATATAAACAATTGGTTTCCTAGGAGACGCTGAGGAGTTTTATAACTCCTCACACACAGCTGTGAGGTGAGTTGGCTCCTCCCACACAAGGCTGAGGGAATTTGGCTCTGTTTTTTTGGCTCTGCGTAACTTCTGCATATAGCATACTCTGCATATAGCATCCATCCATAACAACCAGTCCATAGCAACCAGTCCATAGCAACCAGTTTTTGATGGGGCAAATAGGATGGTGAAGTTTTGATGGTGCCGTTTTGATGGAGCAGTTTTTGATGGGGCAATGGATCGAACTGGATCGACACACTGTTGGATCACATTTACAACTTCAGGGGCACTGTCTCCAGTCAGGAGTATTGGTGGAGGCAAGAACACGTCACACAATTTCCCCAGAAATGTTATCTTTTCTAGTTTTGTTTGAAAGTGCTCACGTCATGCAGGTAGCGAAATGGAAACCAAAGATGGGACCTGGCCTCGTGTAAAGCAATAGAGGGACCAGATTTTCATGTGGCTATGACTTTTTATCAAGCATTTCAAATAGTTTTTGTTTTTTAACCGCTTCAACCTCGGACCATTTTGGTGGTCATAGAGCAGACCACTTTTTGTGATTCGGCACTGCGTGGCTTTTAACTGACAATTGCGCGGCCGTGCGACTTGGCTCACAAACAAAATTAAAGTGATTCTTTTCCCCCACAAATAGAGATTTCTTTTGGTGCAATTTGATCACCTCAAACACATTTTTTTTGCCGTTAGGGGGCGTGGCTACACGTGACGCGTCACTGATGACCGTTCCTGATCACAGGGAACGGTCATCAGCGACAGTGTCACTAGGCAGAATAGGAGGATTCCTTATTTACACTGGGCGGCAAATTTAAGAGGGACGTACCTGTACGCCAATCTGTCTGCCCGTGCCATGCTGTCGTCCTAAAAAGTCGTGCGCCCGATGGCAAGTGGTTAAAGCCAGGTAGAGGTGGGTTAATATGGCATGCAGACCTACAGCACCTCTTCCGGATTACTTATTACTGGTACTTGTATAGCGCCATCAACCGACGCAGCACTTTACAAATATTATACATGTACATCAATCCCTGCCCTCAGGGAGCTTACCCTACTCTTAATCGAAGGTCTCCAACTCACATTTATACATGCTAGGGCCAATTTACATAGTAAGGCCTTGTTCACAGAGAGCATACTACAGTGGAGTGTATGCCCCTTCAAGGCCATGTTTACCTGCATGGGGATGCACAGGTGTTCACTAGTTCCATTGATGTAATTTGGAATGTAGCAACTGCACAAACACAGCCATTGCTTCCAATTTGATATCCGTGTGGGTCCAGATGCATGTCCCTGAGCTCACATAGTCTGCATTCGAGGCAGTGCATCCACACCCACACGGATGTCAGATTAGACATGAATGAGACTACCTGCATGGGGATGCACAAAACACCAATGCATACCTGTGCAGGTGAACACGACCCTCCATGTACATACACATTAGTGAAAAATTATAACCTCCAGATTTTCAGAGTAAATTGTTCTTATTTACAGTTTTGTGCACCTTCAGTTCTCACCATTTCACAAAAAGGCATAATTTAAAATGTACATTTTTTTTTAAAAACTCGATAGAGTTTTAGCTTTTAGATTTAGTTGGAATTAGGCAGGAATTCTGTAATGCATGTATCCATTAATAATGATTTTAGTGCATTTTTAGCAAAAATATTGTTTTAACTACGGTACTTGGAGCCCCGGCCATAGACAAAAGACGGTAATGGAGGTGTGGGGGTGGTGGCGCTGTCTCGACTGGAGGGTAGAAGTTCCTGGGAAATTAGTACATGGGTGACTTTTATCTGACCCAATTGAAGCTAATAGCTAGTGAGTCTCAAAGTGAAATGCAATAAAAGTGCCTCAATAGAATGCTCGTAATTGAAGCAGTGTGGGATTGGTGTGTACCAGTGATGGTATAAAATAGATGTGACTGGCAGTCACAAGTGGTTCAGTATAATTGCAGATGCATTACATAAGTACCAGTGCAATATATAGTATAAAAGACCAAACGTTGAATAGATATAAACAATAAGCGACGGCTTCCACCTATCAGCACCACTGCTATAGGTCAGAGCCGGCAGTGCGGAAGTGACAAATCCAAAAAGTGAAAAATAAATAAATATGTATATATATATAAATGATATGAAAATTATATGCAAACAATGCCAGATAGATAGTCCAGTTAATGGAAATATAGGGTCAATAGTCCATGTATAATGAATCAGAAAATGTTTGTGACCAGGTGCATCCAATCAGAGTGAATAATCACAATATGCAATTATGTGAGTTCACACAGTGGTTCCGGTGCTCCCCCTCCTGGGTCCCCACTCACCAGAGGCACTCACCCCTGCAGGGGTAAAGCGCATGTAAATGAATAGTATCCAAACGACTCGGCTCCTCGCCTTTCCGGATTCTCCAGGTGAGTTCTCTGGTCCAGGTAATACCGGTCCTCTTAGATGTCCGGGTTCCTCCAGGAGGAAAAAAAAACTCTCATAGGGTAGTATGTTCAGTAACGGGTTGATTTTATTATTAGTACCGCCGCAAATGCTGGCATGTACACAAAGCAGATGTTACAAAAACGGGGATAAATGTAAAAAATATATATTAAAAATAAAAATGAACTAGGACCAAGTTCCAATAAAAATGTAAAAAACAAAAAACAAAAACAGGTAGGCAGCTATCCAGTGGTAGCAAGCCTCCCAGCACAACACTCGTGGCCGGTATGGGAAGTCAGCGCCAGCCTGGGAACGATCTTACAGGAAGACCATGCCCTTACCAAAGTCCTGGGTAAAAAACCAAGCTTCATCTACAGACGTGCCCCCTCTCTTCGTCACCATCTTGTGCACAATGTTATAGATCCACCCCAACCTGTTAGTATTTGCCCTGACCTCAAGGGATTCTTTAAATGCCAGAGGTGCCTGGCCTGTAGGGTCAGTAAAAAGCAACCGAGAAGGAAAATGAGTTTCAAATCGAGAAATGATTTTAAAGAATATAAAATCAAGGAACTCATTACCTGTGATACTACGCACGTGACCTATGTCATCGAGTGTCCGTGCCACTTGCAATATGTGGGTAGAACCACCCGACCCTTGAAAATAAGAATCCGGGAGCACATCAATAGGATTAAAGCAGGTTTCCCCAAACACTACCTCTCATGCCACTTTAAAGAATTCCATCATCAAGACCCTACTGGCCTGATCTTCTATGGCATTGACACAATCAAGGATAACTGGAGGGGTGGGAATAAGACCACTGCTATATCCCAAAACGAGACCAGCTGGATATACCGTCTGGGGTCTCTGGTGCCCTATGGGCTGAACAAGGATATTGATTTAAACTGTTTCCTTGCCAACCCCTAATTTATGGGCACTCCAGATACACATGTAAAACTCTGTCCCATCCAGGTGCTATGTGAGGGCACTATAACAAATACTCTTGATTCAGTATATATTTATGTTGGGAACTATGTTGCTCCCATAGATGAGAAATATACCTTGGTAACAACCTATACACTCCATGACCTTTACCTGTATATGCCATACTATACAGCCTTCTGATCTCTCTTATGATCCCAGCAATAGGCTACCGTACCCATCTTGCCCCCTTATGCTTCTTTATATGTTAAATCACTGACATAGTTGTCCCGTGAGGCACCCTACATCTAGTGCCCACACCTCCTTGGGCGTTAGTCCTACGGGGTAGTCACGGTTGTCTCTGTCTAATATATGATAGTATTCACTTCATTATATACGTACTCACGAAGATCCATGCCCTTTGCACTAGTCACTCTTTTATCTGAGTGCACCTACCTATTTTTAGGTTGAACACTATGGGACAAGTCATTAATGTCCCTTTCACGATTTGGCGGTATGTGCACTATGTACACTTCACCATGGGTAGTGGTACCTTCGGGGTATCATTTAACCCATCCTTTGCCCACTTTACCAGGCTAACTCTTGCTGATGTGTATTTTACCTCTGTACATATATGCACACAATTTGCCCACACCATACAGTAGTACAATTGGTATATTATCCTTTCACACCGCATACCATCTTCCTTTTATTTTATTAGTTGTAGCCGTGATCGCATTACTGGGCACAATTCGCTGCCCCCACGGGACATACACGGAGATATGGTTCACACTCTCCCTTACCAGTAAACTAGTATGCTGTTGTATTAGAACTCATTGTTTGAATTGTCTAATTATGCTTGGAAGTAAGCGCTTAACATGGAAACCAGGGACGTCCTAGGTTACTCACTAAATTGATCCGATTGGATGGGAATTCCCCAGCTAAATCCCTGATTGGCTATCGCCGTAAAGCGGGAGGGTCGTTTCCATGATGACGCTGGCTATTTAAACCATTAGCAGCGGTATGCGTGTACCCGCTTCAGAAGACGTAATTGGAACGAAACGTATGTAAAGCGGATACACGCACGCCGGCACGCACTTCCGGGTCAACCAGCTGATCACACGGTGGAACGCACGCCGTTCCCAGGCTGGCGCTGACTTCCCATACCGGCCACGAGTGTTGTGCTGGGAGGCTTGCTACCACTGGATAGCTGCCTACCTGTTTTTGTTTTTTGTTTTTTACATTTTTATTGGAACTTGGTCCTAGTTCATTTTTATTTTTAATATATATTTTTTACATTTATCCCCGTTTTTGTAACATCTGCTTTGTGTACATGCCAGCATTTGCGGCGGTACTAATAATAAAATCAACCCGTTACTGAACATACTACCCTATGAGAGTTTTTTTTCCTCCTGGAGGAACCCGGACATCTAAGAGGACCGGTATTACCTGGACCAGAGAACTCACCTGGAGAATCCGGAAAGGCGAGGAGCCGAGTCGTTTGGATACTATTCATTTACATGCGCTTTACCCCTGCAAGGGTGAGTGCCTCTGGTGAGTGGGGACCCAGGAGGGGGAGCACCGGAACCACTGCGTGAACTCACATAATTGCATATTGTGATTATTCACTCTGATTGGATGCACCTGGTCACGAACATTTTCTGATTCATTATACATGGACTATTGACCCTATATTTCCATTAACTGGACTATCTATCTGGCATTGTTTGCATATAATTTTCATATCATTTTTATTTATTTTTCACTTTTTGGATTTGTCACTTCCGCACTGCCCGGCTCTGACCTATAGCAGTGCTGCTGATAGGTGGAAGCCGTCACTTATTGTTTATATCTATTCAACGTTTGGTCTTTTATACTATATACTGCACTGGTACTTATGTAATGCATCTGCAATTATACTGAACCACTTGTGACTGCCAGTCACATCTATTTTATACCATCACTGGTACACACCAATCCCACACTGCTTCAATTACGAGCATTCTATTGAGGCACTTTTATTGCATTTCACTTTGAGACTCACTAGCTATTAGCTTCAATTGGGTCAGATAAAAGTCACCCATGTACTAATTTCCCGGTACTTCTAGCCTCCAGTCGAGACAGCGCCACCACCCCCACACCTCCATTACTCTCTCTTTTTGTGTCCTCTAGGGGATTACATATCGGGGGGGCTGCAGTCATATTACTACTATGATTATTATTTGGTTTATTTATTCAATACATCGCACTCACTCCGTACCCTCATTACTGCTACATATTTCCACCTAGTGGTCTCCTTAAGCGCGGTTCCCCATCTTATTTATAGACAAAAGACGGCCACAAGGCGGCTCTCAAATGCCAGGACGACGTCTATTGACGTCCTCGGCTCCTCCGGCCACTGAGGGGCGCTCGTGCCCGCAGCGTCACTGAGGCGCCGATGCGCGTGCCTGGCGGCCGCGATAACCGCCAGCTACCCGCGATCAGCCGTTACACTGACAAGGATGTGGATCTGTGTGTGTAAACACACAGATCCACGTCCTGTCAGGGAGAGGAGACCGATGCTGTGTCCCTTGTACATAGGGACACAGATCGGTCACCTCCC
This sequence comes from Rana temporaria, assembly GCF_905171775.1. Taxonomy (NCBI): domain Eukaryota; kingdom Metazoa; phylum Chordata; class Amphibia; order Anura; family Ranidae; genus Rana; species Rana temporaria. Next base: position 94,178,488 of record NC_053500.1, on the reverse strand, counting down.
CCAGTCAGTCCCCTTCCCCCACAGTTAGAATCACTAGTAGGGAACACATTAAACCCCTTCCTCGCCCCCTAGTGTTAACCCCTTCCCTGCCAGTCACATTTATACAGTATTCAGTACATATTAATAGCACTGATCGCTGTATAAATGTGAATGGTCTCAAAAATGTGTCAAAAGTGTCTGATGTGTCCGCCATCATGTCGCAGTCCTAATAAAAATTGCAGATCGCCGGCATTACTAGTAAAAAATAAAATAAAAAAAATTCACAATTCTGTCAAAATATTGTAGGCGCTATAACTTTTGCACAAACAAATCACTATACGCTTGTTGCGATTTTTTTACCAAAAATATGTAGAGGAATACGTATCGGCTTAAACTTTTTTTTTTTTTTTTTTATTGGGATATTTTTTATAGCAAAAAGTAAAAAATTGTGTTTTTTTCAAAATTGCTGCTCTTTTTTTGTTTATAGCGCAAAAAATAAAAACCGCAGAGGTGATCCAATACCATCAAAAGAAAGCTCTATTTGTGGGAAAAAAAGGACGTCAATTTTGTTTGGGAGCCACGTCGCACGACCTCGCAATTGTCAGTTAAAGCGAAGCAGTGCCGAAAGTTGAAATTTCGCCTGGGCAGGAAGGGGATATACGTGCCCAGTAAGCAAGTAGTTAATAAGCATTTGTACAAGTATAACAGGGCCTAAAAAATAAATCAGTAGCAATGGTTCTATGCTTTCAGAAAATGTATGGTTTGAGAGGATCTTTCACAAACTCTGAAAGCTGTAAGGGAGAAATACAAAAAAAACAATGCAAAAATTGTCCGGCCACATTAGTTTAAAAGTTGAGTGCAGATCTTGGTAGCATAAGGGTTAAAGTAAGAAACCATAATAAAGCGCTTTAAATTAAAAAGACGAAATTCAGGTCTGAGTAATTTTACATAGTTACAGTAAATATGCATATACCATACCTGTGGGATTCCTCTAGAAGCTAAAAGTTACACTGCCCACTACAGTGCTCTCCACTAGCTTTCGAGTCCCATGCCAATTGGTTGCCCTGATGCATTGTGTACACAGGAGGTTGCTTGCTACTACAGGTGATTTCCAGCTTCCAAAGGGATCCCACAGGTATGGTATGATATGCATGGTTAAATTGGTCCAGTTTGGGGCAATGCAACTATGTAAATATACAGTATACATTCAGTGGCCACTCTATTAGGTACACCTGTTCAATTGCTTGGTAACACAAATTGCTAACCAGCCAATCAGATAGCAGCAACTCAATGCATTTAGGCATCTAGACGTGGTGAAGATGACTTTCTGACATTCAAACCGAGCATCAGCATGGGGAAGAAAGGGGATTTAAGTGACTTTGAATGTGGCATGGTTGTTGGTGCCAGGCAGGCTGGTCTGAGTATTTCAAAAACTGCCGGTCTAATGGGATTTTGACACACAACCATCTCTAGGGTTTATAGATAAAGGTCCGAAAAACAGAAAATATCCAGTAAGCGACAGTTGCGTGGATGAAAAACCCCTGTTAGACATACTGGTAACGGTATTTCCAGGAACCTTCCAGGACAGCTACTTGAGAGACGATTGGCTCTGCCCTCTACAGGAAACACAAATCAGATACAATTTAAAAGGCCCCTCCCTTTCCTCTGACCCTCAGTTGTTCGAAGATCAAGTAAACCTCCACCAAAAGTGCACTCGGCAGAGAAAAAAAAAACACAGAAACACATATAAAAACAGCACCACCAGATAAACAAGGTCGACCAGTGGAAAAAAACAGAATAGGGTGGGAATATAGATGGTGTCCTGAAAGGTTCCTGGAAATACCGTCACCGGTAAGTCTAACGGGGGTTCTAACCTCTCACCTTCCAGGACAGCTACTTGAGAGGATAAGCCAGATTCTATACATTAGGGAGGGATGACAGCCTGAAGCACTTTCCTACAAAAGGAGAGGTTCTGGCTGGAAAGCATCTGAACTCTATAATGTTTGACAAATGCATGAGGAGGAGGAACAGACGACAGCTTTAGAAATTTCTTCCCATGATGCCCCCGCACTTTCTGCCCATGATATGGCCATGGATCTCGTTGAATGAGCCCCAATTCTAGAAGGAGGGGTGTGACCTGATGCTTTGTACGCGTCACAAATAGCTCCCCTAATCCACCTAGCAATAGAACTTTTAGACTCCAAAAACCACTGGATTTTTCTAGATAAAGCAGAAGACATCTCTTCACATCTAAAAGACTAAACCTTTCCTCCTCCACATTCTTGGGAGAGGTACAAAAACTAGTCCTCCTGGGACCTATGAAAGTTTGAAGATACTTTGGGAAAATAGAAAGGATCAGATCTAAATCACTACCCTTGTCCTCTAGAATCCTCAGGAAAGACTGTAGATCAGAAATCCTTTTCCCTGACGCAATAGCCAAAAGGAAGGAAATCTTCAAGGAAATTCATTTAAGGGAAGCCTCATGCAAAGGCTCAAAAGGAGTCCTTGTAAGAGCATTTAATACCAACTACAGATCCCAGGGAGGAACATGTTTGACGACCTTGGGAGCATGTCTAAATCTAGATGAAAGGAACCTCCTGACTAAAGGATCTTCTGCTAGTCTCCTTTCTGCAAACAAAGATAGGGCAGTAACCTAAACTCTAAGGGGGCTAACAGAGTCCTTTCTCTACTCCCCTCTGCATAAAAATCCAATATACAGGGCGCAGAGAAAGAATCTAAACCGAATTTCCTTTGCCAGGAAATAAAAGTTTTCCAAACTTTCCCATAGATTCTTCTTGTGACTAGCTTACGGCTATCCAGGATAGTTTGAATAAGCCTCTCTTAACATCCCCTCAACTGTAGGATGCCCCACTCAGCCTCCAGTCTGTCAAATGGAAGGTCTGAGGGTTTGGATGCAACACTGATCCCTGATGGAGCAGATCCTTCCGATCTGGTAGAAAGGGCATTCAGAGAGGAAAACCAAATTCTCCTGGGCCACCAGGGGGCAATCAAAAACAGATTTCTTACAGAATAAATATTTTCCATCCGGAAACAACTGTAAACTATAAATTTGTTCAAGACGCTTAAATTGATGAGCATGCGATAGCCGTCGGAAGCTTTCTTGACCAGAAAGACATGGGAATAAAATCCCCAGAATTTTTGAATCTCCGGAACAGGAGAAATAACTCCCTCTGTTTCCCACACAGAAATTAGATTCATCATGGCTTGCCGTCTCTCCTGGTCTTTTGGCAGATGAGCAATAAAAATTCTTTGGAATTTTAAATTCCAACCTGTATCCCCTTTCCAATGTTTGAAGAATTAAAGGTATTGTCGGAAATCTCTGCCCATTCTTTGACGAAATGGACAACCTTCCCCCTACCCCTATTCTGGCATCACTAGGGATTCTTGGAAGGGGCTGAAGGAGCAAAGAGAGCCCCCTTTTTGCTTGTCTTTGTTAAAATACCACTTCTTCTTTGTCCGTTGCCTGCTGGTTTTAAAATTAACCTTGTTTTGGAAGCCGCGAAAAGGCCTGGGGCTTATTCGTTTACTCTTCCGAGGAACGAGCTAGGACCTCCACTAAGGAACCGAATAAGAGCTTGTCTCAAAGGGCATGCCGTAAAGTTTATTCTTGGAGGCAAGGTCAACCTCCCAAGATTTAAAGCCAGATAGAGGGAAAAGACCTGGCGGAGTGCGGAAGCTACCGCCCAATCTCATTGTTTAACACAGACCTAAAACTTTTTACTAAATTATTAGCATCGCGACTACAGCCATTGTTGAACCAATTGGTACACTTGGACCAGGTCGGGTTTGTCCCTACCCGGGAGGCTAGGGATAATACTATCAAGGTACTCAACCTGGTCCATTAGGCCAATGATACAAAAACGCCCTCTATTTTCCTTAGTACTGACGCCGAGAAGGCGTTTGATAGGGTGAGTTGGGGCTTTATGTTTGAAGTACTGAGGCATATGGGACTTTGGGAGCATATAAGAAGATGGAACGCGCCAGGGATGTCCACTATCCCTGAAGTTATTTGCCCTCTCTCCCTAGAGCCCCTATTAAATAGAATTAGGCAAAATCCAGATATCCAGGGACTACAGTACATATAGAAGACCAGAATTCTAAAATCTTGGCTTTTGCAGATGACCTGTTTTCGCTGTCCAATCCCCATGTTTCATTGCCAAATTTGATGAAAAAATAGATGAATATGGGGTATTTGCAAACCTAAAAGATAACTATGTGAAATCAGAGGCGATGGGAGTGGCACTCTCCTCGGTAGTACAGCAAACTATACAACCCAATTTTAAATTTTAAATGGGTAAGATCAGCCCTAAAATACCTGGGGATACATATACCATCAAGATTAGAGAACATTTTTAAGGTAAACTTTCCTCCGTTAGTGAAGACAGTTAGTTTACTACTGGATAGGTGGCAGCGGGGATTTCACTCACGGTTTGGAGGTTTAATACCATCAAAATGAGTATATTACCAAAATTTCGGTATCTGTTCCAAGCAATACCTATAGAAATCCCTGCTGCCTTCTTCCGTCAAGTTAATACGCTCTTCACTAAATTTATTTGGGCAAATAAAAGACAGAAGATCAGCAGAAGGCATATGACCCTGCCCAATTGTTATGGAGGGTTGGCAGTTCCAGACATAGCTAAATATCATCAAGCGGTGCATTTGAGCAGGGTCATAGACTGACTGGTGTAGAAACACATAATTTAAACTATGGGCAGAACTGGAACAGGAAGTCAGCCAGGTACCTCTGAAAAGAGCACCATGGTGCTATGCAAAACTACCAGACCTACTTAAAAAACACCCCTTTATAGGCGCTACTTATAAGCTCTAAAATTTGCCAGATAGCTAAATATTCATCAAAGTTTTGAGCCAGGGATGGAGGGGGGGGGGGGGGCTATCAAACTCAGAGAGGGGATATACACAGGCTTCACATTTTTTGCACTCGGATTCTTGGCCAACAGTTGCCTCTTTGACTCAACCGGGAGGTCAATTCGAAATAAATTACTGGCAGGAACTACAACTCTGTCATTTTTTAATCTCAGGCCCAGCGAGAAGCTTTTGGACGGGAATTGACACGGTTTGAAACATACTGTGAGGAGAAGGAACCCCTCACTTGAACAATATCTAAGCTCTATAGGTTGTTAATAGCACCACTAGATAGTTATAAAAGGGACTTCGACCAAAATTTTACTCAGGCTCAACAACAGAAGATAATATATCTGTCAATGAAATTATCAATCTGAACTAGAACCCAGGAATTAAACTATAGACTTTTAAATAGGTGATATTATACCCCGTCGAGACTGGGTAGGTTCTTCCCTGGAGTGACAGACCAGTGTTGGCGATGCAATAAGGGGCAGGGGACCCTGCTCCATATATTTTGGACATGCCCTAAGATCAGACAATATTGGTAAGAAATACAAAGGGTCACTCAAAAATGTACAACTTGCCAAGTAACGGATGCCTTCTTTTTGCTACACCTATCACAAATAGCAACAAAGACAAAAACCCCAAGCCACCGTCGATCGCAGAATGGCTTAATAGGGTCAGAAATGTAGGTGCTAGAAAGGACTTTATTGCTTTCGGTCCAAGGTAGAAAAAAGCAATATAATAAAATTTTGAAACCTTGGAATGTATTTGTATACCCAGAAGAAGGGAAGAGACTGCTGGGGAATACAGGAGTGGAATAAGTCCACCTGGTCCATATTATAATGCGAAGACCCGGTTGCTCCACTGGGGGGGGGGGGACCTGGAGAGGAGATGGAGAGGGAAAAAAGGGGAGGGGGGGATTTAGTTTTTTTTTGTTTGTTTTCACTTTGTTTGGGTCCTGTTTAGTTTGAGGATGCTATGAGGATGTCATTGATATCTGTTAATGGGTAGGGGAGGATAGGTAGAGGGGGGAAAAAAAGAAGGGTAAAGGGGAATAGGTAGTGCATTAAAATTTAAAGAAATATGATCAATGAGATTTAACGGAAGATTTGAAGTAAAAAGGGCGGCCTGCACTGGAGGATATAGGGAGGGTGGGGCTACGTAAAAGAACCATTAGATGAGAAAGGATCTATATATATTTATATATTTTTATATGTAATGAAAATGAATACAATGTACTACCTGTACAACCTTTTCTTGAAAATATAAATAAAGAATATTTAAAGCCAATATCGTCGACTGGAAAAAGATACTTAGGGTTATCCGTATCTTCCTCTGATGCAGATTCCTCATCAGATGAAGAACCTGGATTCTCACCCTCTTCCAGATCAGAAGTATTGCGTGAACCAATGGTCTCAGACACTAACAAAAGAAGGAATCTAGCCGAGGCTGAAGGCTCTTGCGCTATGGATCTAGACGAAGAAGGACCCAGTCCAGCTACCCTGTCATTAAGGGACCGAAAGGAGGCCACTACCTACTTTATAGAAGACATTAACTCTCTAAAGGAGGAAGTCTCTGAACTAGCTCTGGGTGGAATACAATCCTCACAAAATAGCTTCCTATAACTATCAGAAAGCCTGGCCCTAGTTTCCACATTTCTTCAACGATTTGGCCTAGAAAAAAAGCAGAAACAGGAACCATAAACAAAAAAAGTTCCATACAAAAAAGTCCCCTGCTGTAGAAGCGATCCACAGACAAGGGCTTACCTTGGGGGCAGTATGAGACCCAGAAGCTGCCGCTGGTTCAATCCGAGAAGGTGCTTCATCCTCAGACCTGTCCTCAAGCTCCATCAGGCAAGCAGAGATCGGCCGGAGATATAAGCTGCTGTTGTCCTGCTAAATGCGCCTCTCTGGCATTCAGCAGACTGTTACCCAGGCAGCGTGTCCTCAGTGTATCACGCCGTGCTTCCTTTAAGCAAACAAATGGCGCCCGGAAGTGCGTTCATGACTTCCGGTTCCGGCGACATCTTGCCGCGTCACCGAAAGTCCTCCGACACCATCTTGGTACACCTCGACGAAGCACGAGGACACAGTTCCACACAGCCAGAGCTGGGGGGGGGGGGGGGGGGAGGGAGTTTCCACCACTCACACCACCAGGTAGGCAAGTAACCTCAGAAATAGGGAACCCTTCTGGTAGAAGGAACAGGACTATCACCCAGGACTTGGCCACAACTAGTCCTGGATGATACCAGAGAAGGGGGGTTCACCAACCACAGTTACCAGACCTAAGAAAAACATGTCGGTGCTCCTTGAGGGTCTGGAAACACAAAACTATTGAGGGTCAAAGGAAAGGGAGAGGCCTTTTAAATTGTATCCGATTTGTGTTTCCTGTAGAGGGCAGAGCCAATCATCTCTCAAGTAGCTGTCCTGGAAGGTGAGAGGGGAAATGCCTTGTTGATATCAATGTCAATGGGCAGACTGGTTCAAGATGGAAAGGCAACAGTAACTCAAATAACCACTTGTTACAACCAAGGTATGCAGAATACCATCTCCGAATGCACAACACATCGAACCTTGAAGCAGATGGGCTACAGAAGACCACACTGGGTGTCACGCTTGTCAGCCAAGAACAGGAAACTGAGGCTACAAGTCCCACAGGCTCACCACAATTAGACAAATGGAAGATCGGAAAAATGTTACATGGTCTGATGAGTCTCGATTTCAGCTGCGACATTCAGTTGGTAGGGTCAGAATTTGTCGTAAACATGAAAGCATGGATTTATCCTGCCTGTATCAACAGTTCAGGCTGGTGGTGTAATAGCGTGGGGAATATTTTCTTGGCGCACATATTTTTGGTAAAAAAAAACGTATAATTGATTGGTTTGCGCAAAAGTTATAGCGGCTACAAAATAGGGGATAGATTTATAGCATTTTTATATTTTTTACTAGTAATGGCAGCGATCTGCGATTTTTATCATGACTGCGATATTGCGGCAGACACATTGGACACGTTTGTGTCCAATGTACAATGTACAGTAATCATATGCACTGATTACTGTGTAAATGTGACTGGCAGGGAAGGGGGCAATCAAGGAGTTAAATGTGTACCCTTGTGAGTGATTCTAACTGTAGGCGGAGGTGACTGACTGGGGGAGGTGACGATCAGTGTCCCTATGTACAAGGGACACACCATCGGTCTCCTCTCTTTGATAGGACACAGATCCACGGTCCTGCTCAGTTACTGGGCAATCGCGGATGCCCGGCGGACATCGCAGCGCATCGGGTTACCAGTGACGAGGCGGGTGCGCGCGCCCCCTAGTGGCTCGGAAAGGTCATGACGTCCTCCCAGGACGAGAGGCTTATCGTCCCGCCGTCACTTGATGGCGGGCGGTAGCCTAGTGGTTAAAAGGGTTGTAAAGGTTTGTTTTTTATTTTCCAAATAGGTTCCTTTAAGCTAGTGCATTGTTGGTTCACTTACCTTTTCCTTATAAAGGTTTTTTTTCTTTGTCTGAATTTCTCACTTCCTGTTTCTCCTCAGTAAGCTTGCCCCCACTATCCATGGAGGTTAGTTTGGAGGCCAGAACAGCTTACCGAGGAGGAACAGGAAGTGAGAAATTCAGACAAAAAAAAAAACATTTAGAATTGAAATCGAAGGAAAAGGAGTGAAATTTAGCTGATCCCTGGCTAGCTTAAGGCTTTCACATTATACAATGTGATACAGTATATTTTGCAAAAAACAAAAAAGGACTGTTCCTTGTCTTGTCACTTACCTTGTATCTGTTTGGAACATCCATTTTGTTCCGCAAGAATTTAGCAAGGTGTGTGATGGTCATTGCTGCAGGACAACGCAAGAAGCGAAGACTGTTCCTCTGTCAGAAAAGAGGTGGTAACATAATCACACTCCAAATATTTTTTGTTCTTAATTGTATATGTAGCAGTCTGGTTATGGTCATTTTTATAAAAGAAGACTTAAAAAAAAAGGAAACTAAAAGATAATAATGCAACTCAGCTTACCTTCTCTACATTGTCACTTTCAGCTGAATCTCGTATATCGTGCCTGTTGACGACAAGTGTGTAAATCATAAAGCCATCAACATGTAAAATGATAATATTCCAAAGTGAAACAATTTTTGGTTGGAAAGTTTTGGTTGACCAAAAGGGTAGAGTATTGCATAACACGTTAGGTTAAAAAAAAATGAGGGTAATGCCTCGTACACACGACCATTTTTCTCAAGCCTGCCTTGCATACACACGTTCAGGCCAAATACCGCCCGTCCAAAGCGCCGGTGACGTACACCACGTACGACAGAACTATAAAGGGAAAGTTCCAGTCAAATGGCGCCACCCTTTGGGCTGCTTTTGCTGATCCTCGTGTTAGTAAAAGTTTGTTGAGAGACGATTCGTGCTTTTCAGTCCGTTACAGTGTGACGAATGTGCCATCTCTATTCCGAATGCTAGTTTTACCAGAACAAGCGCTCCCATCTCATACTTGATTCTGAGCATGCGCGGTTCATTTCCCCCTCGGGAAAGCATACACACGACTGGTTTTCCCGACGGGGAAAAGTCCGCCGGGAATCCCTGGCGGAAAAAGGAAAACATGTTCTTTTTTTTTTTCCCCTGCAGTTTTCTTGTCGGGAAAACTGTGGTGGAGAATATACAGAGCCAGTTTTCCCACCCAAAAGCTGTCATGGCAGTTTTCGCACCGGGAAAACCGGTCGTGTGTACAAGGCATTAGTCTTCGGTGTATTTCAAATAGTGAAAATTGTGATGCAGTTAGGTTGACAGGAAATTCAACAAATGTGAACAGCAACGGTTTTACCTGGCATCTTCAGAGAATTGGATGGAAAGGCTGATATTCTCCTCTTCATTTACCACCATGTCTCCACTCACTGCCACTTTGTCCCCCTGCACAATGCTGGAGCCACTGCTTGCTATTAAACAAAGTCCACAACAGCAGTAAAAGATTATTGACCACAATAATAATTTACCAGATTCTACTGTTAACATGGTCATATACTGTCAGATATTCTATAGCAATAATGAGATTAAAGAGGAGCAAAAGCTGATGAAAAATGCCTATAGCCAAAAATATAATACTAATGGCAATGAATGCTGAGAGAAATACACAGCCTGCTATTGATGACCTATTTCTTATATTTATAGATTCTATTTTTATTTATAGAGTATGCAAGCTGCCAGGTAGTTTTGCTGATTGGGTAGGTTCAATATTTTGACGCCTTTGACCAGCTTTTCTGATTGAGAGTTCCAACTTTATTCCAACTTCATTTGCTGCAGGTCACTAGTAGCTTCCTACATATTTCTTTCAGCACATGATTTTTTAGTTTCATTAAAGCGGGGGTTCACCCAAAATAAAAAATGTTAACATTACATTCAGGCGAGTTATGATAATGACATTACGCTGTTTTTTTTTTTTTAAATCCTTGCCGTACATACCGTTTTATATATATATATGTTCACCGCGGCTTCCGGGTATAATCTGCAGGACTGGGCGTTCCTAATTGATTGACATGCTTCCGACCGACGCATACAGCGCGTCACGAGTTGCCGAAAGAAGCAACTCGTGGTGCGCTGTATGGGCCGGTCAGAAGCATGTCAATCAATTAGGAATGCCCAGTCCCGCAGATTATACCCGGAAGCCGGGGTGAACATATATATATATAAAACGGTATGTACGGCAAGGATTTTTAAAAAAAACAGCGTAATGTCATTATCATAACTCTCCTAAATGTAATGTTAAAAAAATTTTTTTGGGTGAACCCCTGCTTTAAGATTCAATAGTCCTCCCTCATCTTTATTAACAATAAGAAGCACAAACCTCAGATCAGTAGCCAGACTATTAGTAGCGTTGTAGCTTTGTTTAGGGTTTTTCCAAGCCAACTGGGCACTTTAGAGTCGGTTCACACTAGGGCGACACGACTTCCAGCGCGACTTTCAGAGGCGACTCCGACACGACTTGAGCATGAACCACGGGGCGATCTGGGGCGATTTACAACATTACTTGAAGTCGTCTCCAGGACAGGAGACTTTCCAGTGGCCAATCAAACAACAATCAGCTCTAGGAGAGGGAGGGGGAGGGAGAGGTTTGCCTGAGAAATGTATGTTATCTTCCTGGAAAGTCGCTTCAGTTAAGACAGTGATCAGACTTGGATCAGACTTGGAGGCGACTTCCATTGAAATCAATGGGTACAAATCACCTACAAGTCGGATTGAAGTAGTACAGGAACTTCTTTTGAAGTCGGAGCGACTAGAGTCGTGTGTATTAACACCGCTCCCATTCACTTACATTGTTTTTCTCGACAGCGCGACTTGGGACGACTTGAGGCGACTTCAAGTCGGATCCCAAGTCGCCCCAGTGTGAACCGGCTCTTACTGTGAATGTAAAACAGTTCTGTAGATTTCTATAGGCTGCCTGCCTATATATATATATATATATATATAAATTACTTTTGCGCCTTGGTTTACTTTTTGCGCTTGGCTCCCTGTTGGAACTTTCAGGTTCCATGTTGGAATTTTCATGTTTCCTGCATTTAAATCTGCTATTAACAGTCCCCTCCACCCCAGACTGACAATGCTGTATTCATGCATCAAGAATTGCGTTTCACGAATACAGTAGGTGTGTTACTGGCCAGACCACCAGGTGAAAACAGAGGGGAAAAAAACAAAAAGAAAAGAAAACTATACACCCTGCACATCTAATGATCGGTAAGCTGCAATATAATACATTTTTGTTTTGAATTTAATACCGCTTGATCTGCATTCTGAATTAATGATGATACAAATGTGGTCAAGCTTTTGTGAAATTCAGCCAGGAAGCGCTAACTAACCAGAATCCAGGAAATGGATTGTTCCTTCAACAGTGATATAAAAAAAAATATATATATGGAGTTAGGCTTACCGGTAACTCCTTTTCTGACAGTCTTCCAGGACAGCCCATGAGACCTAGGGCTCCTCCTACCAGGACAGGAAACACGTTAACCCCCACCAGATAGAAGGGCGGTCCTCCAGGCCCCATGTCAGTCTTCTCGAGAACCGTAGGACTTCCCTGAAAAACATATGCATAAAAACACATAACTTCCATACAGGCTGTCCTGGAAGACTCTCAGAAAAGGAGTTACCGGTAAGCCTAACTCAGCTTTTCTCTCAAGCATCTTCCAGGACAGCCCATGAGATGATGAGCCAGAAGTAACCAGTCTAGGGTGGGACAACTGCCAGAAGGACCTTTCGACCAAATGCCTGTTCTTGAGCAGATAGCAGAGAGCCAGGCGGTAATGCTTAACGAAGGTCGAATAACTGGACCATGTGGCAGCCTTGCAAATTTGTTCTGGAGAGGCGCCAGCTCTCTCAGCCCAAGACGCAGACAAAGCTCTCGTTGAATGCGCAGTGACAAAAGGTGTAGGAACTTCTTTAATTTTGTAAGCTTCCTAGATGGCTAGTTTTATCCATCAGGCCAATGTTGCTTTAGATGCACTCTTACCCTTGTGCGTACCTGAAAAAAGGACCAATAAAGCGTCTGTCTTCCTAAAAGTCTTGGTTACCTCCAGATAGACAAGAAGGATTCTTCTCACATCTAAAAAACTAAACTTCTTTTCTTGGTCGCCCTGTGGCGAACTACAAAAGGATGGCAGTACAATGTCCTGCGATCTGTGGAATGTACTGGCTAGCCTTAGGCAAAAAAAACTGGATCAGTTTTTAAAACAACTCGATCCTCAAAAATCGTGAGGCTCCCTCACTGATAAGGCCTGTAACTCGCTTACTCTACGAGCTGAGGTAATTGCTATTAAAAAAATAATTTTTAAAGTAAGTAACTTAATAGAAATATCCTCTAAGGGCTCAAAAGGAAACTCTACCAGAGTTTAAAGTACCAGGGTCAGGTCCCAAGTTGGACAACTTCTTACCACTACTGGCCTGGCCCTAGAAATGGATTTGAAGAATCTGGCTACCATGGGATTTTCCAAAAGAGAAAACTGGAGGAAAACACTGATAGCTGCTGCCTGTACCTTCAAGGTACTAACTGAAAGACCCTTGTCGACACCCTCTTAAAAAAAAAAATCCAAAATAGAAGGCACATCATGCGTTGATCTTTGATTTTCAGACAACCATGAATTAAACTTTTTCCAAACCTTGGAATATATGGCTCTAGTGACTGGTTTTCTGCAATTAACCAGAGTCTTGTCAGAAAATCCCTGAGCCTTCAGTATCTTTTCTTCAGATACCAGGCCGTCAAGTTTAAGGAAACCACTTGTGGGTGTGCTACTGGACCCTGCGATAGCAAATCCTCCCTCTTCTGAAGCCTCAGTGGAGGCTTCGAGACTAGAGTCTGTAGCAGAGAAAACCATGGCCTCCTGGGCCAAAAGGGGGCGATCAGAATAAGGTCCGTTTCTTCTAGGAGAAACTTCCGGAGCACCTCCGGAATAAGTCTGATCGGCGGGAAGGCGTAGCAGAGGTCGAATGGCCACGGATTCGCCAAGGCATCGATCCCCAGTGATTTATCCTCTGGGTTTAGAGAAAAGAACTCCTCTGTCTTGCGGTTGCTCTGATTTGCGAACAGATCTGCTTCGGGACAACCCCATTTGTCGGTGATCTCTGCAAATACCTCTGGATGAAGCGACCAATTGTCTCGCTCCACCTTGTGGCGACTGAGATAGTCTGCCAGACAGTTTTGCGTCCCCTTCAGGTGCATTGCTGAAATTGAGACTAGATTTTCTTCTGCCCAAGACAAAATTTTCTGGGCAGTCCATTGAAAAATCCGACTCCTCGTTCCTCCCTGTTTGTTGAGGTACGCAACTGTCGCGATGTTGTCGGATAGGATCTGGAGATTGTGACCTCTGATCTCCGAATGAAAAGGCTTGCAGGGCTCTCTGAACCGCTAGGAGCTCTCTCTGGTTCGATGAAGCTTTTGCTTCCATCCCAGGCCATTTTCCCTGTGCGACTTTGTCGCTGAGGTGGGCTCCCCATCCCCAGGAGCGTCCGTCGTGATCCTCTGGGATACAGGAATGGACCATGGCAGGCCTTTTGTTAAGTGAAGATTTATCCTCCACCACCACAAGCTTCTTTTTACCTTGGTAGGTAACAGAACTCTTGACTCCAGAGACCTCGCGTCTCCATCCCAGTTTCTTAGGAGAAACATCTGCAATGGTCTTTGATGGAATCTTGCCATGGCACTGCAGGGAAACACAAGGTCATCAGACCTACCGTCCTTGAAATTTCCCTCAGCGAGACCAACTGGTTGGTCTGTAAGGCTGAAACTGCTTGCACCATCTTGGAGACCTTCTCCTCTGGGAGAAAAACTTTTTGGTCTACTGAGCAAAAATTGTAGCCCAGATACTTCTTCTGGGCTGGATTTAGGGAAGACTTCTCCCTGTTTATCAGCCAGCCTAGGGATTGAAGGAAGTCTTGTACAATCTGGAGATCTGTTAGTAATTTTTGGTAAGATTCTGCCACTATTAATAGGTCGTCCAGGTAAGGGATGATAGTTATCGCCTTTAACCTTAGTGGAGCCAGCGCCTCCCCCAATACCTTTGTAAAGATGCATGGGGCCAAGGACAGATCGAAGGGGAGAGCTTAAAACTGAAAGTGCCGGATTTCTGTTCCCATTTTGACCGCTAATCTCAGGAATCTCTGGAATGGTGGGTGGATCGGGACATGCAGGTAAGCATCCCTTAAGTCCAAAGTGGCCATGAAGCAATTTGGGTAAAGCAAGTTTTTGATAGAGAACACGGTATCCATACGCAAGTGCTTGTACCTGATCGATCGGTTTAGAGACCGAAGATTCAGAATGAGCCGATACTTTCCTGACGGCTTTCTGATAACAAAAATATGGGAATAAAACCCTTTGTTCTGTTCTGAGTGGGGAACAGGAATCAGGACTTTCTGGTCTAACAAGTCTCCCATTTGGAGACCCAGAGCCCTCGCTTTCTCCTGATCTTTGGGAGGAGAGGTGATCAACAGTTGCTCTGGTGGTTGGCACCAGCCTGTATCCATTTGCCACTAGAACCAGGATGAAGGGACTTGAGGTGACTGCTGCCCACTGTGGGAGAAAGGCCCTCAATCTTTCTCCTACAGGAAGAAGCTGGTCACTGTGGCTTGGCGGGCTGTTGAGGTGTGTTAAACAAAACACCCCCTCTACCTCTGCCCTTGTGCCCGGCCCAATGCTTCTTGGGCCTGTTGTCCTTTTCTCTAGGACTTTGCGGCCTTTTTTCTATTGGCTGTACGTTCCAGTGCCTCCTGCAGACCAGGGCCAAAAAGCTGATCCCCTGTTAGGGGAAGCCCACATAGGCGCAATTTAGAGGCTGTATCGCCTGACCAGGTTTTAAGCCAAAGGCTTCTTCTGGCTGAATTCACTAAGGCCGAAGTCCTGGCTGTCATTCTTACCGACTCTGCAGAAGAATCAGCTAAAAAACCCACAGCACTAAAAAGAAGAGGAAAGCATTTTAGAATCTCTTCCCTAGAGGTACCTGCCAACAGATGGGTTTGTATCTGTGCAAGTCATTCTTCCAGGTTTCTGGCTACACAAGTGGAGGCCAGAGCCGGTTTGAGATTCCCCATAGCTGAATCCCAGGCTCTGTGGAGAATATCTCCTCTCTTTGCATCGGGTCCTTAGGCGTGCCCATCATCAAACGCTAGGTCCGAATTTTTTTAAACTTTTGAAAGAGGTGCGTCTATCTTTAGATTTTTGTTCCACGGCTGCGCTGCATCCTCATCAAATGGAAACCTTTTTAGGTTACCAGAAAATAAAGGTTTTCTCTCTGGATTTTCCCACTCCAGCTTGATAGTATCAAGAAGGGAACTGTGCACTGGAAATACTTTAGACTTCTTTTTTTGCAAACCTTTGTACTTAAGGTCACGCTTAGACAACTGTACCTCCTTCTCTTCCATTTCAAGAGTTGTATAAATAGCCTTTAATACGTTATCTACGTCTTCCAAAGACAACTTAAATCTTGAGCCCCTAGAGGATTCTCTATCCCTGGGCCCTCTATCTGACCCTGATTCTTCTGGAGAACAACGGGTAGATCTGGCTTCAGTCTCAGAGTGTTCACTCTCCACACTTTGTTGCGGAATGCTAGTAACTGAAGTTTTTCTGTTTAAAGCGGGAGTTCACCCATTTATTTAATTTTTGCCCTTTCCCCTTAGATTCCTGCTCGTTTGGTCTAGGGGAATCGGCTATTTGTTTTAAAATATGATCCGTACTTACCCGTTTTCGAGATGCATCTTCTTCCGTCGCTTCCGGGTATGGGTCTTCGGGAGCGGGCGTTCCTTCTTGATTGACAGTCTTCCGAGAGGCTTCCGACGGTCGCATCCATCGCGTCACTCATAGCCGAAAGAAGCCGAACGTCGGTGCGGCTCTATACTGCGCCTGCGCACCGACGTTCGGCTTCTTTCGGAAAATCGTGACGCGATGGATGCGACCGTCGGAAGCCTCTCGGAAGACTGTCAATCAAGAAGGAACGCCCATTCCCGCAGCCCATACCCGGAAGCGACGGAGAGGATGCATCTCGTAAACGGTAAGTACGGATCATATTTTAAAACAACTAGCCGATTCCCCTAGACAAAACGAGAATTAATCTAAGGGGAAAATGTGCTCTCTAACGGTGAACCTCCGCTTTAAAGACGGACCCTCTGTGGGAGCCTGAAGTTTATCAATTAGAGTTTTGAAAGAGCTAAAAGTAGATTTAAGCTTATCACTAACTGAAGTCAGTATTTTCTGGCATGAGGCTACCGGGTCATATTTTACTAGGCCTGAAATACAGGAGCGGCAAACTGGTTTACTCCATGAGGAGCTCAGTTTACTTCTGCACACTGCACATTTCTTTTTTGGTGGCTGCGCTTGGGCTTTGTCCTGAGTCATGGCCTGCAAGATAACAAAGTTGACCCTGTAAATATATAGCCACATACCCTCCATAACACCCCGTGCAGGAGAAAAAGAAACATGTGCACCCTTCACCTAGTCCTTACTAGTTACAAGGGGAAAAGACACTCACAGGCTTGTGCAAGAAAAGTACATACACTTTCAGGCTTACCTGTGAGGAGCTGGCGTTAGGGCTTGATTCCACTGCCTGTGCAGGTATCTCAAAGGAGTCCATCCTTCCCCTGTAGCGATCCGCAGACCTTGCTGGGTTTCACTTTTCAAACGACCAGCGTCCCTGTTCGCGCCCTTTTGAGACTGGAACCAGCGTCTCCGGCGTCACACGCCCCGGAAGTGACCCCTCCGAGACTTCCTGTAAGCCAGCTTGGAACGCAAGTTCCGCCCCTTCCTGCGCGCGGCTTCCTCCTTCCCCTGCATGTTCTAGCCTGGCTGTACTGACAGGGAAACAAGCCGCCACTGCTGCTGCAGCAGCCGAAAACCATGCGGTTTTGCAGGGGGGAGCTCGGGCGCCATGACGGTACTGACATTCCCCATGTCACGAGAAACAGGGACAGGAGCCACAAACCAACTCCCCCGGTGGATGTGCCGCTCTGGGACATAAGGAAGAGGTAGGAAAACTCACCCATTGCTCAGGGAGCCATGCTCTTGAGACCTAGGGGATCCAGTTCCAGGAAACATGTTACCCCCCGTCCGGAGGAAACACTAATACTGACATGGGGCCTGGAGGACCGCCCTTTTATCTGGTGGGGGTTAATGTGTTTCCTGTCCTGGTAGGAGGAGCCCTAGGTCTCATGGGCTGTCCTGGAAGACACTTGAGAGAAAAAAGGAATATCTGTAATTTTTTAGGTGCCCTGGGTACCCAATTCCAGGAATCTCACATTTGGGTGCTAATGTCATTGTTAACATAAGTTTGAGATCTTTTGCTTTAAACATAAAATAGTTTAGTTTGAAGAAAAAAATTAAAAATATGTGTTGTACCAAGTCATATCTACAAATAAAACACATCTTTGTCTTAAAGTTTTATATGGAATGTACTGACCAGGTGTACGTGCATAAGAGGCATAGAAATCCCGTCGTCGTTTCATCTCATCTATAGGGAAAACATTATACAACTGTTGAGTCATTTAATATATACAAATATCATAATGGCATTTAACATTTAATATATACAAATATCATAATGGCATTTAACAAACTAGTTTTTTTTTTCCTTTTATTCCATTCTAATTTTTTGCTTTAAAAATATACAGTTCACAAAAATGATCATTGTATTCAGTGGAATAGTTGCTTTTGTAAATTAGAAAGTGAACTACTGAAAGCTTGTATTCCTCACTAGTCAATATATATATCATGAATTTGTATTTTTTGCTACCCTAATGGCTCCTTTGTATGCTCTCCTCAATAGACACGTGATAGAAATTCACTGTTGATGTGAGAAAAAGGGTAGCAGTATTTTTAGGCAAATAGCCATGCAATAATCTTTTAAAACGGATTTGAATACAAATACTGCAAACATGAAAGTACGGTAAGCATACAGTAAAGTCCTTAAATCCATGTGGTAAAACCTTTAATAAAATAAATAAATAAAAATTGGCTGTTAAAATTAGGAGTTACTTTATAAAAGCAGGATTTTTAAAACAGCTTACCTGTAAAATCCTGTAAAATTTCTTGGAGTACACCACGGAACACAGAGCCTTTATCTTTACATAATGGGTTAAGGGTCACCAGCGGTGATTGGACACTGGCACAACCAATTGAAGACAGTTCCTCTCCATATAACCCCTCCCATCAGGGGAGTTCCTCAGTTTTATAGCAAGCAATAAGGATTCCCATAAGAAGGGGGGGGGGGGGGGATCATGTGTCCCGTGGTGTACTCCAAGAAAAGGATTTTACAGGTAAGCTGTTTTAAAAATCCTTTTTCTTTATCGTAAACCAAGAGGCACAGAGCCTTTGTCTTTACATAATGGGATGTCCCAGAGCAATGCTCCATATGAAGGGGGGGGACACAGATCAAGCAGGCCGCCCTGAACCAGAAGCTTTATACCGCTGCCTGCAGCACACTTCGCCCGAAGACGGTATCCTCCTGTCCTTTTACGTCCACTTGATAACATTTGGAAAATGTATGGACCAAGTTGCAGCTTTACAGATCTGAGTCACTGAAGCCTGGTGGTGCACTGCCCATGAAGCACTTAATCGCCCTGGTTAAGTGTGCCTTAACAGAAAAAGGAGGAGTCCTATTCTTTAAACCATAGGCTTGAATAATTGTCTGTCGAATCCACCTGGAGATAGTGGATCTTGATGCAATTTGTCCCTTCTTGGGACCATCTGGCAAAATAAACGAAACATCCGTTTTACGTATCTGAGCAGTTGCCTGCAGATACGCCTTTACTGCTCTCACAAGATCTAGAGAGTGTAATACATTTTTCCTCCGCTGTCTGCGGATCCGAAAAAAAAACGAAGGTCCTGATCTAAATGAAAAGCCGACACCACTTTAGGTAAAAAGGCAGGATGGGGTTGTAGTACAATTTTGTCTTTATGACAAACTAAATAAGGCTCTTTACAGGAAAGAGCTGCCAAATCAGATACTCTTCTAGCCAAAGAGATAACAATCAAAAAGGCCAATTTCCTGCTTAACCACTTCCAGACCGCCGCATGTATATGTACGTCGGCAGAATGGCACGTACAGGCACATTGGCTATATGCGGCTATATGCGGCGGTCGGATTCCCGCGGGGAGCGATCCGGGACGACGGCGCGGCTATTCGTTTATAGCCGCCCCGTCGCGATCGCTCCCCGCTGAAGAACGGGGAGAGCCGTATGTAAACACGGCTTCCCCGTGCTTCACTGTGGCGGCGCATCGATCGAGTGATCCCTTTTATAGGGAGACTCGATCGATGATGTCAGTCCTACAGCCACACCCCCCTACAGTTGTAAACACATACTAGGTGAACCCCAACTCCTACAGCGCCCCCTGTGGTTAACTCCCAAACTGCAACTGTCATTTTCACAATAAACAATTCAATTTAAATGCATTTTTTGCTGTGAAAATGACAATGGTCCCAAAAATGTGTCAAAATTGTCCGAAGTGTCCGCCATAATGTCGCAGTCACGAAAAAAATCACTGATCGCCGCCATTAGTAGGAAAAAATAAATAAAAAATAAAACTATCCCCTTTTGTAAACGCTATAAACTTTGCGCAAACCAATCGATAAATGCTTATTGCGATTTTTTTTACCAAAAATAGGTAGAAGAATACGTATCGGCCTAAACGGAGGAAAAATTTTTTTTTTTGATATATATTTTTGGGGGATATTTATTATAGCAAAAAGTAAAAAATATAGAATTTTTTTCAAAATTGTCACTCTATTTTTGTTTATAGCGCAAAAAATAAAAACCGCAGAGGTGATCAAATACCACCAAAAGAAAGCTCTATTTGTGGGGAAAAAGGGACGCCAATTTAGTTTGGGAGCCACGTCACACGACTGCGCAATTGTCTGTTAAAGCGAAGCAGTGCCGAATTGTAAAAACCCCTTGGGTCATTTAGCAGCATATTGGTCCGGTCCTTAAGTGGTTAACAGAATCAGCGGAATCTGGTGGATCGGTTCAAAAAGGTTGCTTCTGCAACACCGACAAGACTAAATTCAGATCCCATGGGCACAAGGGAGACTTGACAGGCCCGTACTAGGGAATGAGATGACAGCGGTCTTTGAAATAAGACTGATAGAGCTGATATTTGGCCCTTAATGGTACGAAGGGCTCATTTTAATATTCACTCCTAGCTGGCAAAAGGCAAGAATCCTATTTATGTCATATCTTTGAGGATTCCATTTGTTAGTTTCACACCATGAAACATATGCTTTCCAGACTCTGTAGTAGATCAGTCTGGAGGCTGGCTTTCTGGCATTAATTGTAAAAAGCCCTGGACCTAAGATCCCTCTCTTCTTTAGAATGTGGGTCTCAGCAGCCTAACCGTCAAACTTAGAGTTTGTAAGGAAGGATGGAACACTGGACCTTGGAGACAGCAGGTCATAACGAAGTGAAAGCTTCCAAGATGTTCCTACCGCCATCTTTATGATTTTGGCGTACCAAGGTCTTCTGGGCCAATTTGGAGCCACTAAGATTACAGGAACTCCTTCCTTCTTGATCCTGCAGAGTAGCCTTTGTAAGAGAGCGATTGGAGGAAATGCATAGATCAGTGAGAACTGATTCCACGGGACCACCAGCACATCCGATCCATAAGCAAGAGGAGCTCTTGTCCTGGACACAAAGTTGTCCAACTTCCTGTTGAATCTGGAAGCCAACAGGTCTATACCCATCTCTGGCATATGGCTTGAAAGATCTCAGGGTGGAGAGACCACTCTCCTGGTGACAGCTGCTGGCCACTCAGATAGTCCGCTTGCCAGTTTTCTACCCCAGGGATGAGAATTGCAGAGACAAGGAATATGTTCTTCTGCCCATGTCAAAATCCGATTCACCTCCTGAGCGCCCTGACTGCAGGTGCCTCCTTGGTGATTGATGTAAGCTACTGCAGTAGCATTGTCGGATTGAATCCGAACTGGGTGGCCCTGTAACCTGCCCGAATTTCCAATATGTTGATGGGCAGGCTCCTTTCGGTCTTGGCCCAGGTCCCCTGGGTTAAAACTTCTTCCAATAATGCAACCCAGCATGTCAGGCTGGCATCTGTAGACACCACTTTCCAAATGACTGGGGGAAAGGATCTTCCTTTCTGCAAGTTTCTGGTCTTTAACCACCAATTGAAGCTTTGGTGCACCTGTGGAGACAGGCGCATGGGTAAATCCAGCACTTGGATCTTCTTGTTCCAGGCAGTTAGAATACTGTCCTAAAGTAGTCTTGAGTGAGACTGGGCATAAGGGACGGCCTTGAAGGAGGCTACCATCTTCCCCAATAGCCTCATGCAAAGGCAAATAGATGGTCTCTTGTTTGCCTTGACTTTGTGGATCAGGTCCTTTAGGGACTTGATCTTTGGCTCTGGTAGGAATACCCGACTTTGGGCTGTGTCTATGATCATACCCAAGTATTCTACCCTTCTTTGGGCTTGTAGAGAGGATTTTTGTAAGTTTACAATCCATCCTAAATGCTCCAGGTATCTTATAGTGGTGAGCACAGCGTGATCTAACCTTTCCATGGACTGATCTATGACCAGTAGATCGTCTAGATAGGCTGTTATGGCTATTCCTTGTTCTCTGAGATTTGCCAACAGAGGGTTTAGTACCTTTGTAAATACCCGAGGTGCAGTAGCCACACCAAAGGGCAGAGCCACAAACTGAAAGTGGTGATGTTCTACCGCAAACCTTAAAAATCTTTTGGTGAGCGGGATGGATAGGTACATGCAAGTATGCGTCTTTGATGTCTAGTGACCCCATGAATTCTCTGCCTTGTAGGGTGGCGACCGCTGATCAAATAGTTTCCATTAGGAAATGGCGAATGTTCAGAAACTAATTTAGAGATCTTAGATCCAGAATGGGTCTGACGTCTCCGTTTGGCTTTGGGATTACAAAGAGGTTTGAATAAAACCCTGAACCTTGCTCCTTTAAGGGTACTTCTGTGATCACCCCTTGGGACAGCAAGTGATCCAATCCTTTGAAGAAGGATGCTCTTTTAAAGGATCCTTGGAAAGCCTCGAGCTTCGGAACTAAGATGGGATCTCTTGAAATTCCAGCTTGTACCCTAGGGATACTGTGGATACTACCCATCTGTCCAAGATTTTTGTTTGCCATGCTGCTGAAAACTGACGAAGCCGTCCCCCCACTCGGCCGAGCGGGGGTACCCCTTCATGCAGAGGCTTTGGGGGTTTGCTTCTTAGCTCTTGAACCCCACTGCTTCTTGTTCTTCTGGGCCTGGTCTTCTCTAGTCTTTGTGGCTGGATGAAAATGCCGTCACCACTGGCTGGAGGTAGATTTACCAGGAGCAGGGGTGAGAGAATGTTTAAAACAAGGTCTCTTGTTTTTCTTCTTCTCCGGTAATAGAAGGGGAAACTAGCTAAGAGCTTTTTACATGGTGCTTCTGCAGACCAATGCTTTAGCCAAAAAATTCTGCGCATATGCACCAGTTGGAGTGTGAGACGCAATGTTTGCAGAATAGAATCTCTCATATCGTCAACTGTAAAACATAAGACTTTAGGCAAATTTTCCCACAGTTTGACCTGTTCTGGAGGCAGCTCCTTCAGCCCTTGTTTTATCTGGTCCTTGAGGACCTGACACATGCCTACTGCTGCTACAGGAGGTTGGGCGACTGACCCAGCTAGAAGGAAGGAAGACTTCAATAATGATTCGAATTTCTTTTCCGAAGGGTCTTTAAACACCTGTACGTTATCCACTGGACAAGTCAGGTTCTTATTTACACAAGAAATAGCTGCATCTACCGAAGGCAGGCTCCACTTCTTGGAAAACTCTTCCTCCATAGGAGGAGGTGAGAAACGCTTGTCTGGGAGTAACCAGTCTGCATAGATTAGCTTCTTTAAAGTGGAGTTTCCATCTAAAAAAATGTTTTGCTTTATAGTTGACATGAGACCGAAAAAATGCCTGTTGCTACGAGGTCCCACGTAATCTGCCCTCGGATTCACAGAGGATCCTGATGTCAGCTCCCTCGCTCCTTCGAACGCTGATGCATTTCCCAGGATGCCGTGCGCTTCCCCTAGGGCAAGAATCGCGTTACTTCGATACCGGAAGTGACGCGATTCATTGAATGCATGTTTTTTGTTTATGGGTTGCCATCACAACGGCGTTCACTTCCGCCGCCACCGCTCATTGTGATGGCAACCCAAGTGGTTGATGGCGCTGCTGCTATCTTGCGCATGCGCGAAAATGGGGCGGGACGGAAGTAATTGCTTGTGGGCTTCACAAAATGACAACCGTCTGGAGCCTGGAATAAAAAGTGTTCGTTCGCTAGTCTGCAGGACGGGGGCACATTTTTACCCAGTAAGTGACCCTATGTGTGCAACTATACAGACAGATGAAAGGACATACTTTAAAAAAATGGTAAATGTGGTTAGAACCCCTTTTTAATAAAGGATGAACAGGAAAAGAGCATGTACGCTGCAGGGATTTTAATAAGCCCAGGGAGGAGACAGGTGATTCAGTTAACTCCAAAGAGGGTAACCTGAATGTAGTACGCACTGTTTCAGCATAACATTGGACCTGTGACCTTACCATCTGGGAAGCAGAAAAGGGTTCCTCTGAAATCCCTGATCCGTCCGACTTCTCATCCCTGTCCGCTGTAGGTGTGATCTCATCCTCATCCTTCTCCTCTTCAGATCTTTCTGAAAGAGGATCTAACACTATTGAAGGAGAACTGCTTCGCTTTTTGTCCTTTTGCGAGGACTTTGTGATTAGCGTAGCAATCTTTCCTTCCAGTTTTTCCAGGGCTGTGACATATGCAGGCCCAGGCGCCACTGGAGAAATTGATACTCCCGATAGTGGCAATGGCTCCTTTTGTATTGGTATATCAAGATTTACAGGGGAGAAAGGTACCGAGCAGGTACGGCTAGAGCCTCCTGTCTCAGGCGGAGGTGCTTTCTTGTCTTGTCTTTTTTAGTCCCTGAATTCCTTCTAAGGGAAGACATATTAACAAGCAACAAGCCGAGGTACCAATAAGCATATACTACTGTGCTCAGTTTAGCAATCTACATAAAGTATGCAACTTAAACACACAGTTTCATGCTATGGAGTGGGTATCTCTCTTGGTAGTGCCCTACCAACCACACAGAGCTTACGTGCCCCCTTTTGCTGCTGTAGCTACTGCTGCTTGTGTCCCCAAGGGAAGAGCTGCCGGCATCCATATGCTTTTAAGGGCTCCTGTTTGAGCGCCATCTTTGAATCCACGTGCCCACGCGTGCCCGTGCATGTTTGGATCTCCTCCGCACCCCCCCGTCTATAAAGCGCCCCCCCCCCCCCCCCCCCCCGTGCGTGCGCTCCTGGGGCATTATGGCAGCCGTGAGGGATGAGAGAGCTACTTTCTGCTTCTTCCCTTAAGCCTAACTTATCCCCTCTTGGGATACTCCGCAATCTCTGGGAGGAGAGAAACTGTGGCCGTGCTGATGCAGAGCTAGGAATGTGCTTGTCCAATGGATCTGACATCCTGGCAGAGTGAGGTTTGTAAACTCAGCGCTTTACTCCCTCTAGTGGCCAAAACGGAGAAGACACCCGACTCATAGTTTTGAAAAGGATCCTAAGCTTGTTCTTAGGATTCCTTTTCTCTTACCTTTATCCCCACCGCAGGTTTTTTCTGCTGGAAAAATTCAGACAGCACCAATCTTTACCCATCTCGGCGGGTTTTGTGCCCCAAGCTTCAGGGATATGGGCTCCTATTTAACGGATACCTCTCCCCTGGGCCTTGTAAAAGACTCCGACCAGGTGTTTTAGCTGCTGTAGTGAAAGTGCTAGACCCCAGAGCCCAGTCCTCAGAAGAGCGACATTACAGGCAACGCCTCCTCCATGAGGCCCAGATCCCATCCAGATTCAGTGTCATATTTAGCATCTTGGATGGATCCCTGAAGCATAGCTCCTTCACCCCCAGAGGGTCTACTTAGCAGAGCTATCCTTAGCACATCCTCGCTCGTCCAACACCTCTTAGGCCGCCTACACACGATCGGTCCATCCGATGAAAACGATCCGAAGGACCGTTCTCATCGGTTAACCGATGAAGCTGACTGATGGTCTGATGTGCCTACACACACCATAGGTTAAATAACCAATCGGGTCAGAACGCGGTGACGTAAAACACACAGACGTGCTGAAAAAAACAATGTTCAATGCTTCCAAGCATGCGTCGACTTGATTCTGAGCATGCGTGGATTTTTAACCGATGCTTTTGCATACTAACCGTCGGTTCTGACCTATCGGTTAAATTTTAAAGCAAGTTCTAAATTTTTGGACCGAAGGATAACTGACCGATGGGGCCCACACACGGTCGGTTTGGTCCGATGAAAAGGTCCTTCAGTCCGTTTTCATCGGTTTTGACTGACCGTGTGTACACGGCCATAGACACTGGCGAAAAAACTGAGGAACTCCCCTGATGGGAGGGGTTATATGGAGGGGAACTGTCTTCAATTGGTTGTGCCAGTGTCCAATCACCGCTGGTGACCCTTAGCCCATTATGTAAAGATAAAGGCTCTGTGTCCCCTGGTGTACAGTAAAGAAAAATACCCAACTATGGTACAGGTTATGCCTCTGAATTGACATTATGCATACTCATTTAAAAAAGATTTTTTAAATGCCATCATGAAGATTAGTGTACCACTATGACAACCAACACACACAAAATATTTGCTTACCTCGGAAGAGTCCTGGTACAAGCTTGTATACAATGTCTTGTAATATTTTATCAGATCTAAATAAGCAAATAGTCATTAGATATATTGCCATACAGAAAAACAGATTTTTTTTACTTAAAGTGGATGTAAACCCAATTCATGAAATTTGAGCTGGGCACATATATCGGTAGTGTTTTGTTATCTCTCTTCAAAGAGTCCCATAGCTCTCTCCTGACCCATTCCTCTGTCATCAGCCAGATAACTCCTGAAAAATATCTCAGACACATCAGATAAAAGCAGCCTCAAATTTCTGTCCAGGGAGGATTCTATAAATAGATTAGCAGGCAGGTGGCCCTGTTACAAAACACCTCTGAAAGTGTCTGCCTATGATGAGAGGGGGCGTGTGCCTTTCCTCCAATCAGCTATGTTGGCCATCTTTGCTGTATGCCCAGACATCACACTCTGTTAAACAGGAAGAGAACATTTCCTAACATGATCTAAACATTCTAAACAGTATATAAATGTGAAGACAGCAGATATGGATGTAAAACTTCTGTAGGGAGATTTATTTCATCTCAGTTTATCATCTGAGGCTGTTTACTTTACTGGGTGTGTAGAGGGCTTACATCCACTTTAATTTTTAAAGAGGAACTGCAGTCTGCTCACATAATTTGTGACAAAAACACCTTTGCCATTCTGATGCTTCCCTTCAACCACTTTGCATATTATTTTGTATACAGTATCTCACAAAAGTGAGTACGCAACCCTCACATTTTTGTAAATAATTTATTATATCAGTGACAACACTGTAGAAGTGAGTGTTCAGCTTGTATAAGTGCCAGTTCACACTACAGCGACTTGGGATCGAGTTGTGTCGCGCGACATGAGAAATTCAATTGAAGTGAATGAGAGCCTTCTTAATGTACACTACTGAAGTCGCTCCGACTTCAGAAAAGGTTCCTGTACTACTTCAAGACGACTTCTAGGCAACTTTTACCCATAGATTTCAATGGAAGTTGCCTCCAAGTCAGATCTCTGTCTTAACTGAAGCAACTTTACAAAAAGAAAATAGTTTACTCAGGCAAACCCCTCCCTCCCACAGAGCTGATTATTCTGTGATTGGCCACAGCCAAAGTTGCCTGTCCTGGAGGCAACTAAGTCGCGTTGCAAGTAACCCAACCCTTACTCTGCCCTGCCCCTAATCATGCCATCATAAATTATCTCATGAAATGACACTTAAATGTTTTATGCAGAAGTTACAAAAATAAATATTAACTTCATCAGTTCCCTTCAGCACAGCCTCACAAGTGCCCATCAATACAGGTTCACCTGTGCCCCACACTGCAGCCTCACCATGCCCCACATTGCAGCCTCATCGTGCCCCACATTGCAGCCTTACCAGGGAGGAGGAAGTGAGAGGGGTGGCAGGATCATGACTGGAGAGCCGCGGGATCACCGAGCGGTAAAACACGCTGCAACAGCTTACATTGAAAACTGTCTCTGCTCTGCTTACTCTCACACAGTCCCGCCTCCTCCTAACCCGCGCCTGTAAAAGACAGAACGCGGGTCCAATGCTGGGATGCATTCTGTCTATCACAGGCATGGGGTTAGAAGGAGGCAGGGCTGTGTGAGAGTGAGCAGACAGAATGCATCCCAGTATTGGACCCGCGTTCTGTCTATTACAGGCGTGGGTTAGGAGGAGGCGGGGCTGTGTGAGAGTGAGCAGGGCAGAGACAGTTTCAATGTAAGCGGTTGCAGCGTGTTTTACCGCTTGGTGATTCCGTGGCTCTCCTCTAACTCCATGCACTCTTCCACCGGGAGAACAGCTCCCGATCAACCCCGACCGCCGGCAATGCTTTCCCCCCCCCCCCCCCCAGGCAGCCCAGCTCCTCGCCAACCCTCATTTTCCACAGTAGGCGAGTGGAAAATTTGAGGGCTGGCCTAGGCTATAAGAAGATTGCCAAGACACTGAAACTGAACTGCAGCAAGGTGGCCTAGACCATACAGCGGTTTAACAGGACAGGTTCCACTCAGAACAGGCCTCGTCATGGTCGACCAAAGAGGTTGAGTGCACATGCTCAGCGTCATATCCAGAGGTTGTCTTTGGGAAATAGACATATGAGTGCTAACAGCATTGCTTCAGAGGTTGAAGGGGTGGGGGGGGGGGGGGTCAGCCTGTCAGTGCCAAGACCATATGCTTTAAATTGATCTGCATGGCTGGCATCACAGAAGGAAGCCTCTTCTAAAGATGATGCACAAGAAAGCCCGCAAACCATTTTCTGAAGACAAGCAGACTAAGGCCATGGGTTACTGTGGTCTGATGAGACCAAGATAAAAAGATAAACTTATTTGGGTCAGATGGTGTCAGGCGTGTGTGGCGGCAACCAGGTGAGGAGTACAAAGACAAGTGTGTCTTGCCTACAGTCAAGCATGGTGGTGGGAGTGTTATGGTGTATGGCTGCATGAGCACTGCCGGCGCTGGGGAGCTACAGTTCATTGAGGGAACCATGAATGCCAACATGTACTGTGACATATTGAAGCAGAGCATGATCGCCTCACTTTGGAGTTTGGGCCGCAGGGCAGTATTCCAACATGATAACAACCCCAAACACACCTCGAAGACAAACACTGCCTTGCTCAAGAAGCTGAGGGTAAAGGTGATGGACTCTCCAAGCATGTCTCCAGACCTAAACCCTATTGAGAATCTGTGGGACATCCTCAAGCGGAAGGTCGAGGAGCACAAGGTCTCCAACATCCACTAGCTCTGTGACATCATCATGAAGGAGTGGAAGAGGACTCCAGTGGCAACCTGTGAAGCTCAGGGGTGTACTCAATTTTGTTGCCAGCAGTTTAGACATTAATGGCTGTATGTAGAGTTATTTTGAGGGGATAGCAAATTTTTAGCCGGGTGCTTATCTCAGCACTATGCTTGAGAAATATTCTGAGATAAGAGACCTGACCACGTTTAAAACAGACCTGCCTTGCAAGGAAGCCAATCAGACATTCACTATACCATTTGTACTCCTTGATGATACTGCCCAATGCTCCACAGGTAGGGTTGAGTGAACCCGAACTGTAAAGTTCGGGTTCGGTACGGACTTTGGGTTTTTCCCGAACCCGGACCCGAATAATTGGAAAAAGTCCGGGTTCGGAGTTCGGGTATGTTTTGGCGCGCTGCACGGCAGCCAATCGCCATTCGTTTTACAACTGTGACTGGGAACTGATCACAGCCATGCCTGCTTATGGCATGGCTGTGATTGGCCAGTGTAGCATGTGACCTATCACGTGACCAGCCTCTATATTAGAAAGAGGCACACAGCACAGATTGTCACTCTGCTTCACTCATGATAGGGGAAGGCTGCTGCATTCGGCGTTCAGGGACAGTGTTAGGTGTTCTGTGCTCCAGAAATCTCAAGAAACACACTTTATTTTTTTGATATCTACATCATCTAATGCTTTCTGACTCGCTGTCACTGTGCTTCACTTACGATAGGGAAAGACTGCATTTGGCGTCCAGGGACAGTGTTAGGTGTACTCTGCTGGCTCCAGAAATCTCAAGAAACACACAATTTTTTTTGATATCTGCATCATCTAATGCTATCTGGTATAAAGTACATAGTTCAGTGACAGGTTCTATAGGTGACTCTGAATATTTCAACAGCAATGCACCTCTCCCCTGTGATATACTGTCTGTGCAGTAAATTGTTTAGGGCTGGGTTCCTGCTTCTTGCTATAGGTGGAGAAATATATAGGTGAATCTCTGCCTATTTCACCAGCTTACACTATTTTTGTATTTAAAATTTCTCAAAATTAGGGCAAGACCCTAAATTTGAGAAATATATAGGCGAATCTCTGCTTATTTCACCAGCACTCCGCCTGTCCCCTGTGATATACTGTTTGTGCAGTACATTGTTTGGGGCTGGGTTCCTGCTTATTGCTATAGGTGACTCTGAATATTTCAACAGCACTGCACCTGCCACCACCTGTGCACCTGTGATATACTGTGTTTTTCTAAAAAGTACATAGTTCAGGGACAGGTTCCTGCAATTTTCCTATAGGGGCAGTCAGAAATCTATAGGTGACTCTGAATATTTCAACAGCACTGCACCTGCCACCACCTGTGATATACTGTGTTTTTCTATAAAGTACATAGTTCAGGGACAGGTTCCTGCAATTTTCCTATAGGGGCAGTCAGAAATCTATAGGTGACTCTGAATATTTCAACAGCACTGTACCTCTCCCCTGTGATATACTGTCTGTGCAGTAAATTGTTTAGGGCTGGGTTCCTGCTTCTTGCTATAGGTAGAGAAATATATAGGTGATTCTCTGCCTATTTCACCAGCTTGCACTATTTTTGTATTTAAAATTTCTCAAAATTAGGGCAAGACCCTAAATTTGAGAAATATGAGGAAAACCTCAAATAAGGGACGTGGCCGCGGTCGTGGTGCTGCTGGTGGAGCTCCTGTTACAGGGAGAGGACGTGGTCGATCTGTGCCAGCTACAAGCACAAGTGAAACACCTTTCTCAGGTGCGAGTAGCCGACAGAGCCTGCAGCGGTATTTGGTTGGGCCTAATCCAGCTCTACGAATGTTGAGGCCAGGAGCAGAACAGGCGGTAGTAGATTGGGTTGCTGACAGTGCCTCCAGTTCCTTCACATCGTTTTCCAACCAGTCTTGTGCTGAAAGTTCAGAGTTGGCGCCTGCAGCTGATGTCCACCATCAGTCTTTCACCTCACCCCCTTGGAAATCAGCCAAGCAGTCTGAGCCCCAAAGCATGCAGCAGTCTCTTCTTCTTTTTGATGAGTCTGTTAGCATGTGTTCCCAGGGCCATCCACCTAGCCCAGCCCCAGAAGGGGAATAGATTGAGTGCACCGATGCCCAACCACTTATATTTCAGGATGAGTTCATGGGGGGACCATCACAGCACGTCTTGCATGATGATGATGAAACACAGTTGCCAACTGGTGCTTTTGCAATTGTGCAGACCGACAAGGAGGGCAGTGGTGAAGACTGGGTGGAAGATGATGTGGAGGACGATGAGGTCCTCGACCCGACATGGAAGCAACCTCATGCAGGTGACCCATGTAGTTCGGAGGAAGAGGCGGTGGTCGCACAGAGCCACCAGCACAGCAGAAGAGGGAGCAGGGTGCCAAAGCAGAGCGTCCGTCCCCTAGACAGTACGCCTGCTACTGCCCAACGCAGCAAGGGACCGAGCACACCAAAGCCAGGTCCAAGGAGTTCCCTAGCGTGGCAGTTCTTCACACAATGTGCTGATGACAAGACACGCGTGGTTTGCACGTTGTGCAATCAGAGCCTGAAGTGAGGCATAAACGTTCTCAACCTGAGCACAACCTGCATGACCAGGCATCTAAGTGCAAAGCACGAGCTGCAGTGGAGTAGACACCACAAAAACCAAGAAAGGTCTCTGGCTCCTCCTGCTTCCTCTTCTGCATCAGTCTCGGGCCTCTCTGCCTCTTCATCCACCTCCGTAGTGACAGTGCCACCTGCCACCCCTCAATTAGAGGACCGGCAAGCAACACTACCACCTGGGTCACCAAACATCTCCACAATGTCCCATGGAAGCATTCAGCTCTCCATCTCCCAAACACTGTAGCGTAAGAGGAAGTACCCCTCTACCCACCCGCGATCCCTGGCCCTGAATGCCAGCATTTCAAAATTACTGGCCTTTGAAATGCTGTCATTCCGTCTGGTGGAGACGCAGAGTTTTAAAAGCCTGATGGCATTGGCTGTCCCACAGTACGTCGTGCCCAGCCGCCACTACTTTTCCAGGCGAGCCATCCCTTCCCTGCACAACCAAGTGGGGGACAAAATCTTTAAAATGTTTCTGCAAAACACAGAGACACTCTTTTCTAAATCGCTGACATGGCCACATTTTTAAGATTATCAACATAAATTTTATACCGATTTGTTCACAAAAGCCTTGTGTTTCAAACGGTGAAGTCGCTGTATCGATCGCATGTATGGTTGTGGATTTATTAAGGTTTGTTTGAAGGCTTCAATAACCGATTTTGTGTGTGGATGAATGCGTTTCTAATGGTATTTTGATTCCCTAAATAGCTTTCTTTTACCTCAGTGCAGTCCTCCTCCCCCACCTCATGTGGAGAAAGCCTCTTGAGGGGGGAGGGGCGACCAGAAAAGTCAAGACACTCTCTATATTGCAGATAGAGAAAGGAGCTGTGTGATATTAGGCTTTATAAGTACTGAAGGAACACTGCTTGTATGTCCTAAAGATACTGTAGTGGTTATGGTGAATGGCTTTTGTGCGGGCTCAGCAGTTCAGCTATTCAGCATTCCCACACGCATTTTCCTCAGGAAATGCATTTTCTAGTTCTTAATTAGTGGGAATGCTTTAATAAGCATTCCCAGTATTGATATTCGTTTTTTATTTTTATCCTTTATTATTATTAGTGGGAATGCTTTAATAAGCATTCCCAGTATTGATATTCGTTTTTTATTTTTAGTGGGAATGCTTTAATAAGCATTCCCAGTATTGATATTCATTTTTTATTATTAGTGGGAATGCTTTAATAAGCATTCCCAGTATTGATATTCGTTTTTTATTAGTGGGAATGCTTTAATAAGCATTCCCAGTATTGATATTCGTTTTTTATTATTATTTTTCTCCTTTATTCCGTACGTTTTTTGGCTCTGCGTAACTTCTGCATACTTTCAGCTATTAAGACCATTCAACTTTTAAAATGTTCATCTCGTTCAGCCAACGATGGGACTTCAAGTTTTTTTGTTCTATTTATACTTTTTAAAATATTAAGCTTTTAGACACTTTTTTTAACATTGAAGTCAATGAGAACATCGTTTTTCCTGCTTCAAAACACACGTTCTGCCAAAAGTTTCAGCTCCTTCATACTTTCACTTACAGACACCAAACAAACTTTAAAGCGGTCACAAAATATTCAGCTATGCAAACATGACTTTTCAGATTGATATCTTTTACGGTTTTTGTGAAAACGCAATTTACGTTTAGCGATTTTTTCAGAAAATGTAATCGGTTATAATGTAATCCTATGGAAGTGATTTAGAGTGTGTCATGTGACCATTACAGCACAGATCATTGAAAAAAAAATTATCTTTAAAAAAAGGGGGAAACAAATTGCTCTCACGCCCACAAGATCTACTTGTCATACACAATTTATATATCAAAACGTAGGTATTTTTGTCTGGTTTCAGGCAATGTGATCAGTTTTGTGATAGGCATTTGACTTTTAGTTCCAGGAGCTTCTAAAGGACAAGAGCGACAAAACCACTCTCATTGACTCTCATTTTAAAAAATTTTTAAATGTTCCTGCAAAACACACAAAGACGCTCTTTTCTAAATCGCTGGCATGGCAACAATTTTAAGTTTATCAACATAAATTTCATATCGATGCGTTCACAAGGGCCGTGTCGTTCAAACGGTGAAGTCGCAGTATCGATCGCATGTGCGGTTGTGGATTTATTACGTTTTGTTTGAAGGCTTCGATAACTGATTTTGTGTGTGGATGAAAGCGTTTCTAATGGTATTTTGATTCCCTAAATAGCTTTCCTTACCTCAGTGCAGTCCTCCTCCCCCACCTCATGTGGAGAAAGCCTCTTGAGGGGGAGGGGCGACCAGGCAAGTCAGGACACTCTCTATATTGCAGATAGAGAAAGGAGCTGTGTGATATTAGGCTTTATAAGTACTGAAAGAACACTGCTTGTATGTCCTAAAGATACTGTAGTGGTTATGGTGAATGGCTTTTGTGCGGGCTCAGCAATTCAGCTATTCAGCATTCCCACTCGCATTTTCCTCAGGAAATGCATTGTCTAGTTATTAGTGGGAATGTTTTAATAAGCATTCCCAGTATTGATATCTGTAAATTTATTATTCTTAATTTTAATTTTATTCCGTACGTTTTTTGGCTCTGCGTAACTTCTGCATACTTTCAGCTATTGAGACCATTCAACTTTTAAAATGTTCATCTCGTCCAGCTAACGATGGGACTTCTTCAAGTTTTTTTGTACTATTTATACTTTTTAAAATATTAAGCTTTTAGACACTTTTTAAACATTGAAGTCAATGAGAACATCCTTTTTCCCGCTTCAAATCACACGCGCTGCCAAATGCTTCTTCTCCTTCATACTTTCACTTACCGACACCAAACAAACTTTAAAGCGGTCACAAAATATTCAGCTATCCGAAAATGACTTTTTAGATTGATATCTTTTACGGTTTTTGTGAAAACGCAATTTACGTTTAGTGATTTTTTCAGAAAATGTTATCGGTTATAATGTGTTTCTATGGAGCAGCTTTAGAGTGTGTCATGTGACCATTACAGCACAGATCATTGAAAAAAAAATTATCTTTAAAAAAGGGGGAACAAATTGCTCTCACGCCCACAAGATCTACTTGTCATACACAATTTATATATCAAAACGTAGCTATGCTTGTCTGGTTTCAGGCAATGTGATCAGTTTTGCGATAGGCATTTGATTTTTAGTTCCAGGAGCTTCTAAAGGACAAGCACCTCAAACTCCCTCCCATTGACCGTCATGTTAAAAAGTCTAAAAAATGTTTCTGCAAAACGCACAAAGACGCTCTTTTCTAAATCGCTGACATGGCCACATTTTTAAGTTTATTAACATAAATTTCATATCCATGCGTTCACAAGGGCCGTGTCTTTCAAACGGTGAAGTCGCTGTAACGATCGCATGTACGGTTGTGGATTTATTAAGTTTTGTTTGAAGGCGTATTTCACGTATTTGGTCTGTGAATTAAAAGGCGTTTGTAATGTTATTTCTTTCCATAAATAGCTTTCTACCTCAGTGCAATATTCCTCCTCACTGACCTGGGGGAGGGGGGGGGGAACCTCTTGAGGGGGAGGGGCCACCAGGAAGTCAGGATACTCTTTACTTTGCAGATAGAGAAAGGAGCTGTGTGTCCTAAAGATACTGTAGTGGTTATGGTGAATGGCTTTGGTGCGGGCTCAGCAATTCAGCATTCCCACTCGCATTTTCCTCAGGGAATGCATTTTCTAGTTCTTCTTAATTTTAATTTTATTCCGTACGTTTTTTGGCTCTGCGTAACTCCTGCATACTTTCAGCTATTGAGACCATTCAACTTTTACAATGTTCATCTCGTTCAGCTAACGATGGGACTTCTTCAAGTTTTTTTGTACTATTTATACTTTTTAAAATATTAAGCTTTTAGACACTTTTTTTTAACATTGAAGTCAATGAGAACATCCTTTTTCCTGCTTCAAAACACACGTTCTGCCAAAAGTTTCAGCTCCTTCATACTTTCACTTACAGACACCAAACAAACTTTAAAGCGGTCACAAAATATTCAGCTATCCAAACATGACTTTTTAGATTGATATCTTTTACGGTTTTTGTGAAAACGCAATTTACGTTTAGTGATCTTTTCAGAAAATTTTATCGGTTATAATGTAATCCTATGGAGCAGGTTTAGAGTGTGTCATGTGACCTTTAGAGTGCAGATCATCCACAAAAAGAATTATCTTTAAAAAAGGGGGAACAAATTGCTCACGCCCACAAGATCTACTTGTCATACACAATTTATATATCAAAACGTAGGTATTGTTGTCTGGTTTCAGGCAATGTGATCAGTTTTGCGATAGGCATTTGACTTTTAGTTCCAGGAGCTTCTAAAGGACAAGCGCCTCAAACTCCCTCCTATTGACCGTCATGTTAAAAAGTCTAAAAAATGTTTCTGCAAAACACACAAAGACGCTCTTTTCTAAATCGCTGACATGGCCACATTTTAAGTTTATCAACATAAATTTCATATCGATGCGTTCACAAGGGCCGTGTCTTTCAAACGGTGAAGTCGCTGTATCGATCGCATGTACGGTTGTGGATTTATTAAGTTTTGTTTGAAGGCTTAATTCATGTATTTGGTCTGTGAATTAAAAGCGTTTGTAATGGTATTTCTTTCCATAAATAGCTTTCCTTACCTCTACTTTGCAGATAGAGAAAGGAGCTGTGTGTCCTAAAGATAGTGTAGTGGTTATGGTGAATGGCTTTGGTGCGGGCTCAGCAATTCAGCATTCCCTCTCGCATTTTCCTCAGGGAATGCATTTTCTAGTTATTATTTTTCTCCTTTATTCCGTACGTTTTTTGGCTCTGCGTAACTTCGGCATACTTTCAGCTATTGAGACCATTCAACTATTAAAATGTTCGTCTCGTTCAGCCAACGATGGGACTTCAAGTTTTTTTGTACTATTTATACTTTTTAAAATATTAAGCTTTTAGACACTTTTTTTTAACATTGAAGTCAATGAACATCCTTTTTCCCTTTGAAATCACATGCCCTGCCAAAAGTTTCAGCTCCTTCATACTTTCACTTACAGACACCAAACAAACTTTAAAGCAGTCACAAAATATTCAGGTATCCGGCTATGACTTTTCAGATTGATATCTTTTACGGTTTTTGTGAAAACGCAATTTACGTTTAGCGTTTTTTTTCAGAAAATGTAATCGGTTATAATGTAATCCTATGGAAGGGATTTAGAGTGTGTCATGTGACCTTTAGAGTGTAGATGATAGAAAAAAAGTTATCTTTAAAAAAAGGGGAAACAAATTGCTCTCACGCCCACAAGATCTACTTGTCATACACAATTTATATATCAAAACGTAGGTATTTTTGTCTGGTTTCAGGCAATGTGATCAGTTTTGTGATAGGCATTTGACTTTTAGTTCCAGGAGCTTCTAAAGGACAAGAGCGACAAAACCACTCTCATTGACTCTCATGTTAAAAATTTTAAAAATGTTCCTGCAAAACACACAAAGACGCTCTTTTCTAAATCGCTGGCATGGCCACAATTTTAAGTTTATCAACATAAATTTCATATCGATGCGTTCACAATCGATCGCATGTACGGTTGTGGATTTATTACGTTTTGTTTGAAGGCTTAATTCATGTATTTGGTCTGTGAATTTAAAGCGTTTGTAATGGAGTTTCTTTCCATAAATAGCTTTCTACCTCAGTGCAATATTCCTCCTCACTGACCTGGGGGGAGGGGAAACCTCTTGAGGGGGAGGGGCGACCAGGAAGTCAGGATACTCTCTACTTTGCAGATAGAGAAAGGAGCTGTGTGTCCCAAAGATAGTGTAGTGGTTATGGTGAATAGCTTTGGAGCGGGCTCAGTAATTCAGCTATTTAGCATTCCCACTCGCATTTTCCTCAGGAAATGCATTGTCTAGTTCTGTAAGTTTTTTGGCTCTGCGTAACTTCTGCATACTTTCAGCTATTGAGACCATTCAACTATTAAAATGTTTGTCTCGTTCAGCTAACGATGGGACTTCAAGTTTTTTTGTACTATTTATACTTTTTAAAATATTAAGCTTTTAGACACTTTTTTTTAACATTGAAGTCAATGAGAACATCCTTTTTCCCGCTCCAAATCACACGTCCTGCCAAAAGTTTCAGCTCCTTCATACTTTCACTTACAGACATCAAACAAACTTTAAAGCGGTCACAAAATATTCGGCTATGACTTTTCAGATTGATATCTTTTACGTTTTTTGTGAAAACGCAATTTACGTTTACTGATTTTTTCAGAAAATTTTATCGGTTATAATGTAATACTATGGAACAGTTTTAGAGTGTGTCATGTGACCTTTACAGCACAGATCATTGAAAAAAAAGAATTATCTTTAAAAAAAGGGGAAACAAATTGCTCTCACGCCCACAAGATCTACTTGTCATACACAATTTATATATCAAAACGTAGGTATTTTTGTCTGGTTTCAGGCAATGTGATCAGTTTTGTGATAGGCATTTGACTTTTAGTTCCAGGAGCTTCTAAAGGACAAGAGCGACAAAACCACTCTCATTGACTCTCATGTTCCTGCAAAACACACAAAGACGCTCTTTTCTAAATCGCTGGCATGGCGACAATTTTAAGTTTATCAACATAAATTTCATATCGATGCGTTCACAAGGGCCGTGTCTTTCAAACGGTGAAGTCGCTGTATCGATCGCATGTACGGTTGTGGATTTATTACGTTTTGTTTGAAGGGCTTCGATAACTGATTTTGTGTGTGGATGAAAGCGTTTCTAATGGTATTTTGATTCCCTAAACAGCTTTTCTTACCTCAGTGCAGTCCTCCTCCCCCACCTCATGTGGAGAAAGCCTCTTGAGGGGGGAGGGGCGACCAGGCAAGTCAGGACACTCTCTATATTGCAGATAGAGAAAGGAGCTGTGTGATATTAGGCTTTATAAGTACTGAAGGAACACTGCTTGTATGTCCTAAAGACACTGTAGTGGTTATGGTGAATGGCTTTTGTGCGGGCTCAGCAATTCAGCTATTCAGCATTCCCACTCGCATTTTCCTCAGGAAATGCATTGTCTAGTTCTGAATTTTAATTTTATCCCTTATTCAGTACGTTTTTTGGCTCTGCGTAACTTCTGCATACTTTCAGCTATTGAGACCATTCAACTTTTAAAATGTTCATCTCGTTCAGCTAACGATGGGACTTCTTCAAGTTTTTTTGTACTATTTATACTTTTTTAAATATTAACCTTTTAGACACTTTTTTAAACATTGAAGTCAATGAGAACATCCTTTTTTCCCGCTTCAAATCACACGCGCTGCCAAAAGTTTCAGCTCCTTCATACTTTCACTTACAGACACCAAACAAACTTTAAAGCGGTCACAAAATATTTAGCTATCCAAACATGACTTTTCAGATTGATATCTTTTACGGTTTTTGTGAAAAAGCAATTTAGGTTTAGTGATTTTTTCAGAAAATTTTATCGGTTATAATGTAATCCTATGGAACAGTTTTAGAGTGTGTCATGTGACATTTAGAGTGGAGATCATTGGAAAAAAAAAAATCTTTAAAAAAGGGGAAACAAATTGCTCTCACGCCCACAAGATCTACTTGTCATACACAATTTATATATCAAAACGTAGGTATTTTTTGTCTGGTTTCAGGCAATGTGATCAGTTTTGTGATACGTATTTTAGTTTTAGTTCCTGGAGGCTTCTAAAGGACCATGAGCCTCAAAATTCCTCCCATTGACCGTCATGTTAAAAAGTCTAAAAAATGTTCCTGCAAAACGTACAAAGACGCTCTTTTCTAAATCGCTGACATGGCCACATTTTTAAGTTTATCAACATAAATTTTATACCAATTTGTTCACAAAAGCCTTGTGTTTCAAACGGTGAAGTCGATGTATCGATCACATGTACGGTTGTGGATTTATTGAGGCTTGTTTGAAGGCTTAATTCATGTATTTGGTCTGTGAATTAAAAGCGTTTGTAATGGTATTTCTTTCCATAAATAGCTTTCCTTAGCTCAGTGCAATATTCCTCCTCACTGACCTGGGGGGGGGGGGGCCTCTTGAGGGGGAGGGGCGACCAGGAAGTCAGGATACTCTCTACTTTGCAGATAGAGCTGTGTGTCCTAAAGATAGTGTAGTGGTTATGGTGAATGGCTTTGGTGCGGGCTCAGCAATTCAGCTATTCAGCATTCCCACGCGTATTTTCCTCAGGAAATGCATTTTCTAGTTATTATTATTATTTATCATTGATGGCATTTATATAAGCATTTTATGTCACAGGATAGAACATATTTATTTCATATATAATTCATTAGGAAGGCACCAGCACCTAATAACTTCTCTTTTCCAGGGAACATAACCCACTTGTCAAGATTTAAAGGAGCTGTGTCCGTCCATGGACGATAAGAGAAATTCCATATTTGTTCAAATATTTGTTACTAGAGCCCAAATCCCATTGAAAATCTGTGGAATAGCTTCATCAAATTCAACTGAACTTGAGCGGTTCTGCAAAGAGCAGGAAAATATTGCAAAGTCTAGAAGATGTGCAAAGTTCATAGAGACATATCCCAACAAACTAAAGGCTGTAATTAAAGCAAAAGGTGGTTCAACAAAAATACAGAAACAAGGGGTGACACGATTTTTAACAAACTGTCTGTCTTCATTTGAAGATTGCAAAATAACAAAATGTTATTAAATTAAAGGGGAGGGGGATTCCTTTCTATACGTATTGTGTATATACACACTATGCCATCACACTTCTGTTTTTTTTTTTTTTGTATTGTAGTCTTGGTATTTCCAGTCTAAACACAAGAGCTGCAAAGTGGATATAAGCTGAAAATGTGCTCTGAATAAGTGGAAGAACAGATTGTTTGCTGCAAAGTTTGGTAATCTCTCCTGGGCAGCAGTAAGTGCAGGAGGATTGAGTGTATCACAATCATTCTCAGTTTATGGTTTCTTCTTTGTTGCACATACTGTATATGGCCTAGTGTATAAAACCTGGAGGAAAATAAAGCAACTAATCTGTCTGCATTTGTCAATCACTGTAGTTAGAATTCTACAAGTACTCACCTTATGGGGCGTGGCCTTGGCGCGCAGAGCGGATGCAGCAGACTAGAAGAGCTCTGCTAAACCCTCAGCTTCTTCAGCACATATGGCACCGTTTACCCAGCAACAACAATGAGCAGACTCACCCCAGCAATCACCCCAGTCCGTTCCGTACCCCTCTTCCGGCTCGAGAAGTATCCGGGACATTTTCAAAAACACAGCCCCAGCGCCTCAAGGCCAAATCCAAGATGGCGCAGCCTCATGGGGAAGACAAGATCAGTGAGGACTCGCAGTACGCTGACTAGGACGAGGTAAGGGATACTCCATCTGAGCTCCCCCTCACCACTATGATGAAGATAGCGGCCGATATTAAGGACACCCTCTTTTCTGCCATCACAGGACTTAAGGCAGATGTACTGTCATTATCTGAGAAAATGGAGGGGGTGGAGAAGGCAGGCTCGTAAAGGGACAAGGCCATCACACGCCTAGATAAATGACACAAACTCTCATT
Source organism: Rana temporaria (assembly GCF_905171775.1). Taxonomy (NCBI): domain Eukaryota; kingdom Metazoa; phylum Chordata; class Amphibia; order Anura; family Ranidae; genus Rana; species Rana temporaria. Next base: position 94,137,608 of record NC_053500.1, on the reverse strand, counting down.
CTGCACGTCTCATTGACATGAATCGCCAGTTGGAGGACTTGGATAACAGGGGGAGAAGGCATAATATAAAGGGTGAGAGGTGTCCCTGAGTCAGTTGAACCAGGCAACATACCATCTGCTTTGCAATAAGTCTTTAATGAGCTACTGGAGCGCCAGACACACAGATCAAATTTGACAGGCGCACAGAGCCTTGAGAGCCAGGGCCGGCTGACATGGCTCCCTCCCAGGGACATAATATGTTGTCTGCCAAACTTCAAACTAAAATGAGGGAAAATCATTGGCTAAAGCAAGGCGCAAAATGAGCGCACCACATTCAATGACACTGAGCTATCCATATTTCAGGACCTTTCCCCCATAACTCTGAACAACAGGCGAGCACTGCGCCCCTGCTGGAAGTAATGTGCAGTCAAAATATACCTTACAGATGGAAAATTTCTTTCATCCTAAAATGTGACCTTCCAGGGCAGACAACTATACCTGCGCACACCTCATGATCCCACTTGTCAAGTTGCCCGATTGGTATGGGGAATTTTGCAATCCACCAGCATTCTTGGTGTTTCAGGTTTCGAGCTCACGCTACACCTACTAAACCCCCAAACAAACAAAAAAGGGAAATAACAGAAACAACATAATTTGGGTCCCAGCTCCACCCCGAAGTGCCCCAACCCTTCCAGGGCATTGCAGCCTGATTCAGGTCAAGAGTGAGGGTGTGAACTTATGAGGCCCTATCTCACTACTACTGACGGGACTGTGAAGGAACAGGATCACTGTATAGACTGTGATACACTGGGCCCTGTTGGCCTTTTGAACAATAGCCCATTTGCGGGGGGGGGGACCTTTTCCTCCCTTCATTTTGCCTCTTCCCTTGTGAACTTGACTGTTGTTGTTTCTCACACAGGATATTCCTCAGGTAGACATAAGGTGGTGGTGTGGCTTTCCCACAAGTTAAGTTTGAAAGGTGGGACCTCCTGTGGACTCCCACACACTTAGGTATGACCTTTACTTTGCGTTGACAGAAGAGGAACTAAGCACTCGGGACCGCTCCCTCCTGTCAGAGTCCCACATCATCGCATCCATACACATAAGGCGGATCCTCCTTTACACCCATATTACAGGGGAACTTGCTTTGCATTGGAATTCAGCACCGCCTATGGGGGGGGGTGGGGGGGGGGGCTTGTCGCATGAAGGTCATTAACACTCCAAGGGTGCTCTGTGTTTCCTCACCTTGGCATTTCCCTTCTATGAACTACCATACTAGGATAACCTGTGACTATTGTATGGTTTGTATTATTTTATTTATCGATTGATATATTGGTATAATGGAGAGTAGAAAATAAGCTTATAAAACTGAATCTAATTGTTTACACCCCCCCCTTTTGGACGACTGTTGCCGTTCACAATAAACACTATATAATTTGTGATTACGGTATATTTATAGGAGATGGGGGTTGACGGGAGTTGGTACCGATAGTGGTAAATTACACCGAATTTCTTGGCTTTGTTGAGAGATTGGTTGCAGACCGCAGCTCTGATTGCACCCACCCACTTCCCCAAAGTGGCGCTGGAGCGGGGCTCTTTAGTGACACCCCCTTCTTTGTAGGGCTCTCGCTAGTGGCGCTAGGTCACCCCCCCCCCCCCAATTTATAGAGATTCCTCTAGGGGTTCATTACCTAGAGGCTAATTTCCAAATACACGGAGCCCACTTTTTTAGTGGGATCACATTCTCTTCTCATTACCTCTATCTTTTTCTTCCCTCTTACCCCCGATTTTTTTTGTCCAACTACTACACCCTCATCTGCCACAACATACTCCTCCATAGGGAAAAAGCCCCATGTTATCATCACACAACGTGAGAGGCCTTAAAAGGGGGTGTTGTAAAGGTTTGTTTTTTATTATCTAAATAGGTTCCTTTAAGCTTTGTATTGTTGGTCCACTTACCCTTTTCCTTCGATTTCCCCTTCTAAATGTTTTTTTTCCTTTGTCTGAATTTCTCACTTCCTGTTTCTCCTCAGCAAGCTGCCTCCATCATCCAATTGTTCTGGCTGGGGGTTTAGTCAGCAGAACTGCTTACTGAGGAACAGAAAGTGAGAAATTCAGACAAAGAAAAAAAAACATTTACAAGGGAAATCGAAGGAAAAAGTTAAGTGAAGCCAACAATGCACTAGCTTAAAGGAAACCTATTTAGAAAATAAAAAACAAACTTTTACAATCACTTTAAACCACTTAAGCCCCGGGACCAATACGCTGTCTAAAGACCCAAGGTGTTTTTACAATTTGGCAATGCGCTGCTTTAACTGGTAATTGCGCGGTCATGCAATGTTGTACCGAAACGAAACTGCGTCCTTTTCTTCCCACAAATAGAGCTTTATTTTGATGTATTTGATCGCCTCTGCGATTTTTATTTTTTTGGCGATATAAACGCAAAAAGACCGTAAAATTTGAAAAAAAATGATTTTTCTTATAACAAAAAGTAAAAAAAAAATCGAATAAACTAAATTTTAGTCAAACATTTAGGCCAAAATGTATTCAGCCACATGTCTTTAGTAAAAAAAATCGCAATAAACGTATATTTATTGGGTTTTCGCAAAAGTTATATGCGTCTACAAACTAGGGTACATTTTCTGGAATTTACACAGCTTTTATTTTATGACTGCCTATCTCATTTCTTGAGGTGCTAAATTTGCAGGGCCGTACAAAACCCCCCCAAATGACCCCATTTTGGAAAGTAGACACCCGCAAGGAAAACTGCTGAGAGGCAGGTTGAGTCCATTGAATATTTAATTTTTTGTCCAAGTGATTGAATAATGACAAAAAAAAATAAAAAAATGTTTACAAAAAGGTTGTCACTAAATGATATATTTCTCACAACATGCCATGGTTATATGTGGAATTGCACCCCAAAATACATTCTGCTTGCTTCTCCTGAGTACGGGGATACCACATGTGTGGGACTTTTTGGGAGCCTAGCCGCGTACGGGGCCCCGAAAACCAAGCACTGCCTTCAAGATTTGTGTGAGTGAAATCAAAAATGTATGTCCTTAGAAATCTTGAAGGCGGTGCTTGGTTTTCGGGGTCTCATACGCGGGCTAGGCTCCCAAAAAGTCCCACACATGTGGTATCCCCGTACTCAGGAGAAGTAGCAGAATGTATTTTGGGGTGCAATTCCACATATAACCATGGCATTGTGTGAGAAATATATCATTTAGTTGACAACTTTTTGTAAACATTTTTTTTTTTTTTTTTATACGTCATTATTCTATCATCTTGGGACAAAAAAATTAAATATTCAATGGAACTCAACATGCCTCTCAGCAGTTTCCATTGGGGTAGTCTACTTTCCAAAATGGGGTCATTTGGGGGGGCATGTGTGAGAAATATATCATTTAGTGACAATGTTTTGTACATTTTTTTATTTTAATTTTTTTTGGTCATGATTCAATCACTTGGGGCAAAAAAATTAAATATTCCATGGACTCACATGCCTCTCAGCAAATAGCTTGGGGTGTCTACTTCCAAAATGGTGTCATTTGTGGGGTTTTGTGCTATTTTGGCATTTTATGGCCTTCGAAACTGTGATAGGTAGTGAGAAGTGAAATCAAAATTTGCGCCCTTAGAAATGCTGAAGGCGGTTGCTTGGTCTTTTTCGGGGGTCCCGTACGCGGCTAGGGCTCCCAAAAAGTCCCAAACATGTGGTATCCCCGTACTCAGGAGAAGCAGCAGAATGTATTTTAGGGTGCAACTCCACATATAACCATGGCATGTGTGAGCAATATATCATTTAGTGACACAATTTTTCTTTTTTTTTTTTTTTTCCTCATTATTCAATCACTTTGGACAAAAAAAAAAAAAAATCAATGGACTCAACATGCCTCTCAGCAGTTTCCTTGGGGTGTCTTCTTTCCAAAATGGGGTCATTTGGGGGTTTTTTGTGCTATTTTGCATGTTATGGCCTTTCGAAACTGTGATAGGTAGTGAGGAGTGTAATCAAAAATTTACACCCTTAGAAAGCCTTGAAGGCGGTGATTGGTTTTTGGGGGTCCCGTACTCGGCTCCAAAAAGTCTCACACATGTGGTATCCCCGTACTCAGGAGAAGCAGGCAGAATGCATTTTGGGTGTGTAATTCCACATATGCCCATGGCATGTTTGAGCATATATCATTTAGTGACAACTTTGCGCAAAAAAAAAAATATATATATATATATATATTTATATTTCCCCGCAACTTGGGTCAAAATCTAAAATATTCCATGGACTTAAGATGCCTCTCAGCAAATAGCTTGGGGTGTCTACTTTCCAAAATGGGGGTCATTTGGGGGGGTTTTTCAATTGTCCAGGCCATTTTATGCACAACAATTAGAAGCTTATGTCACACATCACCCACTCTTCTAACCACTTGAAGAAAAAGCCCTTTCTGACACTGTTTGTTTACATAAAAAACATATTATTTTTTTGCAAGAAAGTAAAGTTGAACCCCCAAACATTATATATTTTTTAAAGCAAAGGCCCTACAGATTAAAATGGTGGGTGTTGCAAAAAAATTTCCACACAGTATTTGCGCAGCGTTTTTTCAAACGCATTTTTTGGGAAAAAATACACTTTTTTTTATTTTAAAGCACTAAAACACACTATATTGCCCAAAATATTGATGAAATAAAAATTATGATCTTAGGCCGAGTACATGGATACCAAACACGACATACTTTAAAATTGCGCACAAAACGCGCAGTGGCGACAAACTACATACATTTTAAAAGCCTTTTAAAAGCCTTTACAGGTTACCACATTAGATTTACAGGAGTAGGTCTACTGCTAAAATGACTGCCCTCGATCTGCCCTTCGCGGTGATACCTCACATGCATGGTGCAATTGCTGTTTACATATGACTCCAGACCGACGCTTGCGTTCGTCTTTGCGCAAGAGCAGGGGGGGACAGGGATGCTTTTTTTTATTTTTTATTTTTTTTATATATTTATTTCGCTTTTTTTATTTTATTTGTTAACTGTTCCTTCCATTTATTTATTTTTTTACCATTTTATTGTTATCTCAGGGAATGTAAATATCCCTTATGATAGCAATAGTTAGTGACAGGTACTACTTTTTTTTTTTTAAATGGGGTCTATTAGACCCTAGATCTTTCCTCTGCCCTCAAAGCATCTGACCACACCAAGATCGGTGTGATAAAATGCTTTCCCATTATTACTCAATGGGCGCCGTTTATATCTGGGGGGGGGGGGGACATTCCCTCCCACTGAATGTAAAAGCAGGTCTAGAGGCTAATTAGCCGCTAGGACTGCTTTTACATGAAAGCCGACCGCTGGCCTGAAAAGAATGATACCAAGATGATGCCTAAACCCGCAGGCATCATTCTGGTATAACCATTCAAAGTCCTGCAACATACCAGTACGTTGATGGTTCTTGTTGGACATGTATTGTAATCTTTTTTTTTTTCATGCAGCCTGTTGGCTGAACAAAAAAAAGATTGATCGGTGGGTATGCCCACCATTAGAATACCTCCCTTCATCCACCCACTTCTAATGATGGGCATACATGCACCATTTATATATGCCGAAGCATGGGGGCATCCTCCCGCAAAAAAGTTTATGCCGCGTACGGTCGGACTTTTCTATGCCGCGTACACCACGGTCCGGACTATTCTATGCCGTGTACACATGGTCAGACTTTTCCACAGGAAAGCCTCCGTAGGAATGTCAATCGTATGTACGCGGCATTAGGAGCAAAATCGCTCCTCCGCCCCTAATGCCCCCATCTCCGCATATATGCTCTTTTTTTGAACTGTAGTGGTGAAATCACCTCCTACAGCATTGGAGTCGCGGCTTTATATATCGTGGGAGCAAACGCTGTTGCTGTCACGCTAAATAAATCCGCACTGCAACTGAATGGCGTACCTGCTAAGCAAATGATGGTTAACATTAAAACAAAGTAACATTCCAGTATAACAGTAAGATCATACCATACCTGCAAAGCAAATACCTATAAAAAAACATAGTAAAAAATAAAACATTTTTTAACGGCAAACGCTGTGCCTAAAATATATATATGCCAAAGCATGGGGGCATCCTCCCGCAAAAAAGTTATGCCGCGTACGGTCGGACTTTTCTATGCCGCGTACACACGGTCGGGGACATTTCTATGCCGTGTACACATGGTCAGACTTTTCCACGGAAAGCCTCCGTAGGAATGTCAACCGTATGTACGCGGCATTAGGCGCAAAATCGCTCCTCCGCCCCTGCCTGCCCGCAAGCTTCGTCATATATGCTCTTTTTTTTAACTGTGGTGGTGAAATCACCTCCTACAGCACTGGAGGTCGCGGCTTTATATATCGTGGGAGCAAACGCTGTTGCTGTCAGAGATAAATAAGTCCGCGCAACAGCTGAATGGCGATACCTGAAAACAGTAAAATAAATTACATACCTGAAAAGCAAGCATGAAAAAACATAACAACAATAAAACTTTGCAGAATAGAATACAGTAAAAAAGAGCAGAACATTAGAGAGAGAATAGAGAGGGAGAGAACAATAAAACGACAACTATTTTTGTTTTTTTTATTTTATATTTTTTGTGTGTTTTTTTTTTTTACTTTTTTTTTTTTTTTTTTTTTTTTTTTAACACTTTATTTTGTAACTGTGACTGTAACTTCAACTTTTCGGTTCCAGGTTTGGGGTCTCTCAAAATGCGATGGCATCTTGGAGACCCTGGTGAGTGTGCCTAGCCTGTGAAATGTTTCACCCTACACTAATAATAACGTGTGTGTGGAAGCGTTCAAAACATTCACCAATACAAAGACCAGGATTGCCAGGACATTTGGGACAAAAAATAACGGGGTGTCACGCCTAAATCCGCGCTTGGTACAGACACGACATTTTCTTTGGGGGGGGCTCGTTGGGTAGGGGGTACTCTCGAGGACATAAGAAAAATGCATCTCATGCAGTCGGCTTACTGCATTTGGTAGGAGCAGGTGAGGTACAGTACCGCCTGGATACAGGAGTTCTGTGATGATATCCCTCTGGAATTGAAGGAAGGATTCATTCCGTCCTGAAGCTCTGTATACGACATGAGCATTCAGTAGAGCCATTGAAATAAATGTAGAGACACTTTTTTGTTACCAGCGTCCTCGACTTACGGGCAATATGATACGGCGCCATTAACTGGTCGTTGAGGTCCACCCCCTCCCATGTTTTGGTTATATTCGTGGACACAGAGGGGTTTCTCCACAACACCAGTCGCCGTAAGAATTTGGACTGTCGTGTCTGCGTGAAGGGTGGTAGAAACGAAAACATTCTAATTGTCCCGCCACTTCACAGCGAGCAAAATTTTTACATCTGCAGCAGGCTCTCGCCCCCGGCCTAACACGGGCATCTACAAGCCGCTGGGGGAAGCCCCGGCGATTAGGTCGCACGGTGCCACATGCTCCAATCTGTTGATCAAATAAGTGGCTAAAAAGTGGCACGCTGCTGTAAAAATTGTCCACATACAAATGGTACCCCTTTCCGAATAAGGGTGACACCAAGTCCCAAACAATCTTGCCAGCGCTCCCCATGTAATCTGGGCATCCTTCCGGCTCTACCTGACTATCTTTTCCCTCGTAAACCCTAAAGCTTCATGTGTAGCCTGTGGCCCTGTCACAGAGCTTATAGAGCTTGACCCCGTATCTGGAACGCTTGCTGGGAAGGTACTGTTTGAAAGACAAGCGGCCAGCAAATTTAATCAGGGACTCATCAACGCATACAACCTGCTGGGGATTAAACAAGGCTGCAAAACGTTCGTTGAAATGGTTTACGAGGGGCCGAATTTTGTAGAGCCGGTCAAATTCAGGGTCTCCACGTGGACGACAAAGTGTATTGTCACTGAAATGCAGGAACCGCAGGATCGCCTCGTATCGTTTCCTGGCCATGTGAGCAGAGAAAATGTACATATGGTCAATGGGATGTGTGGACCAATACATCCGCAATGACGGAAATTTGTGTATGCCCATGTTGAGGGTAAGGCCCAGAAAGGTCTTAAATTCGGAAACCTCGAGAGGTTTCCATTGTTTGGCAAGGCGAGACTGGGGGTTAGCGGCGATGTAAGTACCAGCATATAAATTAGTCTGGTCCACAATAGATCTATAGAGATCTTCCGTGAAATACAGCGAATAAAAATCAAGTGACGTAAAGTTCGCTGTATCCACCTGAATACCGGGTTGGCCAGTGAATGGGGGAAGTACAGGTGCTGTAGAAGTGGTGGGGACCCAATCAGGATAGGCAAATTCTACAGGAAGGGCACTATGGGCACGACGGGCCTGTCTCTGTCTTCTTCTTGGTGGCAGCGGGACACTACTTGTGCTTGCCACATCGCCAGCTTCAACTGCACTTATGGGACTCGTCACGTCACCAAGTGTTACTGCAGTGCTGGATAAACGACCAGGGTGTACTAGGCCGCTGGTGCTTGCCAATTCACCAGAAGGAATAGCGGCGCTAGTACTGGATCTCTGCTCCATACGAGGGTCCTGCGGTTCTTGCTGCTCAACAACATCAGAACGGGATCGGGTACGCCTGGCCTTAGCAGGGACCTCAACTTCGTCGTGCGAGCTATCTGACATGGAGCCGCTGTCGTAAACGGGTTCGTATTCTGAGCCAGAATCTGTCAGATGCGTGACCTCCTCCTCTTCACTATCTGACATGCACATGAACTCCAAGGCCTGCTTATCATTGTACCTTCGGTTTGCCATTTTGGACTCTAAATTTAGTGGTACAATGGTAAGGATTCACAGGTAAAAAAAGCACCTGATCTGTAGAAAAGCAAACGTAGAAAACGCTTCAAAAAAAACTGTAAGCGATCGCAGGGATCAGGCCTGTCTCTGCGAACGCTGCAGTTATGTGTCTTGTGTTTTGTAAGTGACAGTGATCGATCGATACTGCACTTGGGTGGGTTGGGCTGGGCAGAGGGGGAAAACGCAGGTGCTAGCGGGTATCTGGGCTGATTCCGCTAACAATGCGTTTTTGGGTACCCTAAACTGCTGGGTACGCTAGTATAGATCTGATCAGATCAGGTATCGATCCGTTCAGATCCTATACCACTAAGGGGGGTGTATGCTTAGCGAGTGGGTGTAAGCGGTACTGGCTCTAACCTAACGCTGCCTGGGGCGACGCAGACCCTGACTGGCGCTAAAATTAAATTTATATCACCCGCCGGGTGATCAGGGGGTTAAACCTATTGGGTTATATACGGCGGGTGCTCTGATGCTATAAACAGCAAACTAACCAACCAGCGTCAACCGTAACACTTATACGGTGATCACTGGTGAAAGGGTTAACTAGGGGGCAATCAGGGGGTTAAAACCTTTATTCGGTAATATATGGGGGTACCTGACGCTTTCTAAAAACCTGGTGGCGAACCTAAAATAACTAAATAACTAACTGGCTAACCACGTCACCAGTGACACTTATACAGTGATCAGTGGTGAAAGGGTTAACTCTAGGGGCAATCAGGGGTTAAAACCTTTATTTATGGGGGTACCTAACGCTATATAAACCTGGCGGCGAACCTCAAAAAAAACTAACTACCTAGCGGCAACAGTGACACTAATACAGCGATCAGAAACCGATCGCTTAGTGACACTGGCAATAGGGGTGAAAGGGTTAACTCTAGGGGCAATCAGGGGTTAAAACCTTTATTTATGGGGGTACCTAACGCTATATAAACCTGGCGGCGAACCTCAAAAAAAACTAACTGCCTAGCGGCAACAGTGACACTAATACAGCGATCAGAAACCGATCGCTTAGTGACACTGGCAATAGGGGTGAAAGGGTTAACTCTAGGGGCAATCAGGGGTTAAAACCTTTATTTATGGGGGTACCCAACGCTATATAAACCTGGCGGCGAACCTAAAAAAAAACTAACTGCCTAGCGGCAACAGTGACACTAATACAGCGATCAGAAACCGATCGCTTAGTGACACTGGCAATAGGGGTGAAAGGGTTAACTTTAGGGGCAATCAGGGGTTAAACCTTTATTGGGGGGGGGGGGTAGGGGGCTACCCTGGACCTAAAGGGGCCTAAACCTAACTGCCCTGACACTTTTTTCTGTCACACTGACACTAAAAGCAGTGATCAGAAAATAAATGATCACTGCAATCAGTGACACTGTGACAGGGGGTGATCTGGGGGTGCTGGGGGGGTGATCGGGGGGGGTTATGTGCCTATGTGTGCTGTGTCAGTGTGCTGTTGGTGCAACTCACAGTACTGACGTCTTCTCTCCTCTGGAACCGGACGAAAAGACCGCCAGAGGGGAGAAAACGTCACTTCCTCCCTGCCTGTGTTTACAGTTACACAGGCAGGGAGGGCTCAGGTGGAAGCTCATTCGCGGAGGGAGATCGAGAGGGGACGGCTGGAAACCAATAGCCGCCCCCTCCTCCCGGACCTCCCGTACACCGTTCCCGACCCTCGCATGTACCGGAGGGGGTCTCGATCGGACCCCCGAACCCAGGTAAGGCGGGGACGTACCTGTACGCCCATGTGCCTGTACGTGCCATATTGTGGACGTATATGTACATGCGGGGGTCGGGAACTGGTTAATGTTCCTTAAAAGTGAACACAGTTATTGCGTCACCTGGGGGAAGGAAAAGCCGGCCTTTGCGTTTTTTCAGGAAACACATTTTAAAGCAGACTCCATCCCCAAAATGACTGATGGATATTTTACCAAGGCATATCATGCTACTAGCCCGGAATCTAAGACGAAAGGTGTCTCAATACTGATTGGGAAGAACTCGGGTTTTGAGCTCACCCTGCTATTGGCAGACCCAGAGGGCCGGTATCTCCTTCTCAATGGGAACATTGGAAAGCTTCCCATCACTCTAGCGAGTGCTTACTTCCCAAATACAACGCATGTGACTTTTTGCCAAAAATAGATTGATGAGCTCACGTGGTTTGCCTCTGGTTGTATAGTTCTTGGGGGGACTTCAATGTTCCATTGGACCCCCTTCAGCACACTTCCAATGGCAGATCATCATTATCGTATTGCATACTTGAGAAAATAAGAACCCTGCTGCATACCTTAAAACTAAAAAACTCCTGGCGGGTAACACACCCACAGAAGAAAGACTATACCTACTTCTCCACAGTCCACAACAAATATTCCCGCATAGACTTTGTGTTTGCGACACAAAGAGAATTGAACCTTATGAATAGGGACGAGGACAGTATCAGACCACGCACCCATCTCATTGACCCTACAATTACAGAATGTACATAAGAGGCCTGTCAGCTAGCGGCTTAACTCAACCTTATTGACAGACCCGGTGACTTTAGAACCCATAGCGGAAGCTAAAAAGACATACTTTAGAGAAAACTCTACAGAAGTTTCCCACCTCGCTGTTTGGGAGACTCATAAAATGTGTGCTACGAAGCCGACTCATTAGCCTAGCTTCACAGAAAAAAGTCCACGGAGAAAGAATTAAAAGAAATACTTGAAAAAGTGCAGAAGTTGGAGACCCAACATAAAAGGTCGACAGCAATTAATTTAGCCGAATTTTTTTTACCGCCATGAAAAAGAGTGGCAGGAAAAATTTGATTTGCAAGCAAAGTGAATACTATTTTTTCGCAGAGGTTTATTTTAAGAACATGGGAACAAAAATAGTAAATTCTTGGCTATGGCATTAGGAGACATTGGTTCTAGTACCACTATTACCCAGATCAAAAATGGAGAAAACAAATTAGTACACGCCACGGATCAAATTGCGGCGGAATTTCTAGATCTCAAATTATAGAACAATACCTAGCACAAAGCGGACAACCTAGCGCGTCAGCCATTGACAAAAGTAGAGATCACAGAACTCCTACAGGCAATCAAAACCCTAAAATCTGGAAAAAGCCTGGGCCCAGATGGCTTCTCAGCCATTTATTATAAGACTTTTTCACATCTACTAGCGAAGCCCTTGCCAAAGGCTCTAAATTCCCCCATGACATCCCATGACCTTCCTCCCACCTTCAACATGGCACATATAACGGTGCTCCACCAAACCCGACAAGGACCCCAACATCTGCTCCAGTTACAGGCCGATATCTTTGCTCAACCTGCACATAAAACTCCTGTCCAAAATTATTGCAACAAGAATAGGTAGACTGCTACCACATATTGTCAGTCCAGATCAAGTAGGCTTTATGCCGGGAGGGAGGCACGGGATAAGGTCATAGAAGCTATAAATTTCATACACAATCTTAGAGGGAGCACAGTCGAAGGCTTTCTACTATCCACGGATGCGGAAAAGGCCTTTAAAAGGGTGGCATGGGACTACATGTTTGCTGTGTGCATGCACGTTGGATTTCAGCCCAACCTGCTGGCATGGATTTGGGCGCTATACCAGAACCCGACGGCTAGACTGAAGATCAATGGGACCCTCTCAGAACCGGTGCAAATACACAACGACACAAGACAAGGTTGCCCCCTGTCCCCAATTCTATTCATTCTCACACTGGAACCATGTATGCGCACAAAAAAGGAGAAAGAAAGGCGCACCAGCCTTGTGTACTACCGTTTGACAATTTATTAAATAAAAATGATATTAAAAACTACTCACAAACAAATGGTGATAAAAGGCTTGTCTCAAACGATAAAGTAAAATACCCCTCGAACACACTCCAAAATGTAAGGGGAGGGGATTTCGAGGTACGTCACTGCTGGCTTACGCGTTTCCAGGCATCAAGGGCCTCTTCCTCAGAGCCCAGCAGAACAGATCCTTCCACTAGCACTGCTTAAATACAAATACACATATGCACAGGCACCACCCACCACAGGGACTCTCCCAGGGGCCGTCCAGACTCCTCCCACCTTAACGAGTGGTCAATTACTAGGATACTAGATGTTGTTGATAATAATGGTAATGATAATACTAGTCAAAATAATGATTATGAAAATAATAACAACAACAACAAGGATGGTAATCATAGTAATAAAAATAATAATAATAATAATACAAATACTAATAGTAGTCTAAAAGCATCACTAATGACAGTGATTCTAAATAAAAACAATTAGACGTAAAAATGAAAGTGGTGATAGTATCACAGATGGGGGAGGTGTACTGCAGATCCATACTTCTGAATTGCAGTGGTGATCACGGCCTCCCCTGCATGCCATAGCCCATCCAGCAAATATATAAATAAATGTGTCCATGAATGACAGAGGAGGGACGAGGGCACAGATCACGGGGAGGGAGGGAGATGAGAAAGGGGCGGGGGGGAAGAAAAAGAAGCAGGATGGAAAGAAAAGGAGATCGCCAGACGTATACCCACCCGGGAACCGAGTGGGTGGTGCCACAGAGGAGAGCGGCCCATCCCCGCTGAAGCCGCCAGGCGCCGCGCGGCTAGCTCCAGCAATGCTGCAGTGAGGTGGATCGCAAACAAACACGTCTGCGCTCCACGGACAGATGCGCCGCGATAGCGCGTCATCAGCCGTCGCCCTCTGTGTCCTGTCAAATCAACTGACAGCATGCTGCAGGCTCCAGAACTCGGTCACCACTAGTGTTGAGCAGAATATGCCATATTCGATTTCGCAATATATCTCGAATATATATTCGAATATTCGAGATATATTCGCTAAATTCGAATATTCGTGATATTTTATCGAAATTAAATGATTGCGATTTTTCGCTATTGCGAATGCGAAAATAATTGCGATTTTTTGATAACTGCGGTAGGAGCACTCTGATTGGCTCAGAATATTCGTGATATTTTATCGAAATATCGCAACATGCGAATGCGATATTTATTGCGCAATTTCGAGAAATGCTGGAGGAGCGCTCTGATTGGCTCAGAATATTCGTGATATTTTATCGAAATATCGCAACATGCGAATGCGATATTTATTGCGCAATTTCGACAAATGCTGTAGGAGCACTCTGATTGGCTCAGAATATTCGTGATATTTTACAATACAAAATAATTGCGAATATTCGGCAAATGCGGAAGGAGCACTCTGATTGGCTCAGAATATTCTTGATATTTTACAATACAAAATAATTGCGAATATTCGGCAAATGCAGAAGGAGCACTCTGATTGGCTCAGAATATTCTTGATATTTTACAATACAAAATAATTGCGAATATTCGGCAAATGCTGAAGGAGCACTCTGATTGGCTCAGAATATTCGTGATATTTTACAATACAAAATAAAAAGTGTTTTGCATTGGTGGTGATTCTTTACTCTATCCATCTGTCACAGCCGTTTGTCAATCAAACACCTTGAAGATTGAACACGTTCATGATGCATGCTTTGGACTTTTTTTCACTTCACATATCAAAGACATTTTTATGAAAGATTATTTTTCTATTATTGGGACTATATTTCTTTATATATTTGTTTCACTGTGTATTTCACAAGTTATTTGCGCTTGCTTATTTTATAATTTGCCCACATGTCTTGTCACTAGACATATTTTTTATTCTTGTAGAGCGACTCCATTTTCTGTCTTGTATTAATTTATGTTGTATAACATTTTTGAGTTGCTGCTGTATTCTCCCCTTTTTTAAGGTATGCGCAATTTTTTCCTTCTTACAAAAAATAATAATATCAAACATACAAATATTCATAACATACACATACACAAAGCCCCCCCCTTTTGCATCAGAGACAATCAGAGTTCTCCTACCACAGTTATCGAAAATTCGCAATCATTTTCGCATTCGCAATAGCGAAAAATCGCAATTTTTTTTTTTTTCAATTTGGCAACATAAAAGGATCGCCTCAGCTTAGCTACTCGGCCCAGGGTCTCTAATCATACCAGCAATGCTTTTAGACGTCGATAGGATGTGATCTGTTTTAAAAATCAAATTGAAAAAATGCGAATATTCGGAATTGCGAATATTCACCGCGAAATTCGAAATATAGCGCGATTTCTCGAATATGCTATATTCGAGTCGAATATTCGCAATGCGAATATTCGTGAGCAACACTAGTCACCACCAAGGTAGTGGAGACCGAGTGCTGGGGGGGGGGGGGCACTATGGAGGGGGGTGGGAAATAAGGAGTGGACGGCACCGGAAGAGTCCCTGACAAAGTAAGCCCAAGGCCATATGGGAGTGCATACCCACACATATGTATAGCCATATAGTTATAGCACTCATGCCCACAAAAACCGCATGTCAGTATAAATATAAATATGAATGAATATAAACAGGGTGATGCAGAAAATGTTGGTAAAATGATAATAATAATAGAAATAATAATAATAATAAAGATTCATACCTATACATAAATAAATAAATAAAGTGCACTGGTAAAGACACATAAATAGGAACAATGACATCATTATATCAATGTGTTCATCTCTTCATTTCCTGACATAAAAGATAATACCCTATGCAGGACTGAAAGGACATCATCAAATGTACCCAAAAAGAAACAAGCTGTATCTGGGCAGCCGGCTAAATCAGTATAGTAGTGGAGGGCTGTCAAAGGGGCGCTAAAATAGTGTATGTGAACTGAATGTATGTGCCCGTGCATACATGCACCCTTATGGCACATACATGTCCACAGTGATTATATATAAAACGTCTGTGGATTAATTATTTAAAAGAATACAAATTTATATCCATATATATATATATATATAAAAAAGGGGAAAGGATGCTCTATACATACATAGACAATATATATGTATTGAAAGAGCCACTGGTATATATATGGCAAATTGCCAAAAGATGGAATCATTCTAAAATAAATAAAAGAAAAGCACTGAGAGAAAGTGTTGAAGATAATGATAATAATAATGGTAAAATATCCTCCCAAGCCAAACTGGAGCAACTGCACATGGAAAAAATGTATGAAAGGGCAAACCCAGATATTGCTACCTAACCAAACGACACCACTAAGAACGGGGACAGGGACTAACTGCTGTTCACTTGATTTTATGAATTTCGGAATCTTCATTGAGGCCCCCAGGGGCTAAGCTCCCAAGAGTAAATATCCAATATGCTTCCCGTTTACAAAGTCTCTGGTGCCTCCTACCCCTATCTAGGTCTCCAGTGATCGACTCAATGCCAAAGACTTTCATGCCAGAAGGGTCCCCGAGGTGAGCTTCTACAAAATGTCTAGGGACCGGGTATTTTACTCTGGTCTTGAGGATATCCCGCTTATGTTCACCAATACGCACTCTCATAGCACGAGAAGTGCGGCCAACATAAAGGCGACCGCAGGGGGACAAGATACGATAGATCACAAACTCTGTCCCACAGTTGATAAATTGTTTACACTGATGAACTTTGCCATCAATGCCAGCCACTGTCTTTTTTCTGTGCCACATAAAGGTGCAAGTACCACAGTTTTTAACGCTACACTTATAGCTCCGCTTTTGGTCAAAGAGGGTGGTCCAGGCACTAGTGGATACATTGCTAGATTTTGTGTCACGACTCGGGGCAATCATGCTCCTTAAATCCCGAGGTCTTCTAAATATGACATTGGGTTTAGTAGGGAGAACTCCGTTCAACACGGGATCCTGTTTTAGGATGCCCCAATTTTTCTTCAAAATATTTTGTACTTCAAAGGCCTTGCTGGTATATTGGGTGGAGAAACAAGCCTGGGAAGGGTCGGAGTTAAAGTGAGTAGATGACACTGGGGGGCTATCATTGACCTTGTCATAAAGATCTGCATACTTTTTACAGGCCGCCTCTATAAGTACAGGGTCATAGTCTTTCTCTTTGAACTTCTTGGTTAGGAGCTCGCTTTGAACCAGATAGTCCTCCTTTTTGGTACAAGTAAGTTTCAGACGGCAGAACTGACCATACGGGATGTTTTTAATCCATCTAGGATGATGGTTACTCTTTGCATGGAGAAAGGAATTTCCCCCACTGAGCTTGAAATGGGTCCTTGAAACAATACTGCCGTCTGAATCACTGCTTAATTCAAGATCCAAGAAGACAAGGGCCTCTTTACTAATGACATAAGTGAAATCAAGTCCTACGGAATTGGACTTACAGTGAGCTAGAAAACCATCAAGCTCGCAGTCTGTGCCATCCCAAATAATTAAAATGTCATCAATGTACCGGGCGTATAGGACCAGATTTGCCTTAAACAGGTTATTGTGCCAAATAGAGACCTCTTCCCAGTGGCCCATAAATAAGTTGGCGTAACTGGGTGCAAACCTGGCCCCCATCGCCGTGCCCCTAGTCTGTAAGAAGTGCTCCCCTAGAAAAGAGAAATGATTGTGTGTTAACGCGAATTCTACAGAATCCAGGATAAATTTGGCCTGTAGAGGGTTCAGGTCATTAGCCTCTGACAAGTAATGACTCAAAGCTCTAAGGCCATGTTTGTGTTCAATTGATGTGTACAAAGAGGCCACATCAAGGGAAAGCCATCTATAGTTAGATTGCCAGGTATAATGTGAAAGGATCTCTAGCATATGACTAGAGTCCCTAACAAAGGACGGGAGGCTGACCACAATGTTTTGCAAGAAATGATCTATGTAGCAACCCAAATTGCTGGAGAGGCTATCAATACCCGAAATGATGGGTCTACCGGGAGGATTAGACTGACACTTATGCACTTTAGGGATATGATAGAAATGCGGAGTAGCTGCAAATCTATTATACAGAAAAAAGTATTCATTCTTCGTAAGCACTGTATCAAGTAAAGCACGATCTAGTAGTAACTTAAGCTCCTTAGTGTATTCCACAACTGGGTCCCTTTTTAAAAGGCTATAAGTGTCAGTATCCCTCAGTAGCCTCAT
Organism: Rana temporaria; assembly: GCF_905171775.1. NCBI lineage: Eukaryota > Metazoa > Chordata > Amphibia > Anura > Ranidae > Rana > Rana temporaria. Next base: position 94,119,887 of record NC_053500.1, on the reverse strand, counting down.
TGCCTCTGCAATATAGTCCGATCTATTCTGGATAACCAGGCTCCCCCCCTTATCTGCTTTCCTTATGATTATATCTTGGTTCTCCTTGAGACCAGTGACCGTCTTTGTCAGGCTGTCCTGAAATATCCCGTATTGTTTGTTGTTATTACCACTAGTACTTCCATACTGGAATTTGGTTTTGAAACATTCAAAAACAACATCATAGAACGTTGAAATAAACCTACCCTTAGCCCAATAAGGGCAAAAGGAGGATTTGGATCTAAATGGTGTATGGGTAATAGTGCTTTCCACAGGTAAACACACTTCCAGGGGGAGCATTTCAGTTACATTGGATTCTAAATAAAGTTCCTCCAATATATTTAGGGCCAAATCACTATCCTCAAGACTAGTCTCTATGGAAACGGAGTCGGGCACACTGGTGGTTTCAGTATCCTGTCCACTTTCCTTTAGAATAAAATACCATTGGAGGGTAAGTTTCCTAATAAATCTATTGAGGTTGATAAACAATTCAAATAAATTAGGCACACTAGGTGGAGCATAATTGAGACCCTTCCTTAGAAGATCCAGTTCAGTGTCAGTGAACACAGAGCTGGATAGATTGTAAATTTTGATAGTGGAATGAGATTCTGTTAGACCCTGCCTCGCTTTAGATCTCTTTCCCCCTCTCTTTCCTTGTCTGGTTCCTCCCCTCTTTTTCTTGCCTTCTTTACTAGAGGAGTGGTTACTGGGGAATTCACTAGGGCTTGTTCCGTCATGGCACCCCCTATTGGGGCGCTCGTCTCCCCTAAAAAAATTAAGGGGGGAATGGTGCTGGCCATGTTACCACTATCGGTGCTAGAACTAAGATTCTCAAGAGTCGAGAAGGGATTGTGGGTATGAAACTTACCCATCGACTCCTGATCTGTTTGGGTGTCTAACAAACCAGAGGTGGCAGTGGTCTCTAACTACTTGTCCCAAAGGGGGTGCCAATGCTTGGGTAGTCTGACCCCTTTTAACGGGTGGCTGGCGCTGATGCTCGAATCTGGACGTATCCTGTCTGCCCTTAGACTTTGCCTTCGATCTAAAACGATTACCGTTACTATTGGATGATCGATTGTGGTAACCGTTGTTATTAGATCGGGATTGGGTATAAGACTGGGATGAACCCGAAGCTTGGGATAGGGCAATAAGGCGTGAAGACACATTGTCTCCATGTGCATTCCTAGGATTTATGCGCACAATAAATGTAAATTTATCAGTTAAGGGTTTATCACTAGGACCCACTTGCCACAAAAAAGCCATCTATGCGGACGACCTGTTGTTTGTCCTCACGCAACCTCACACGTCGATTCCCAATCTTTTGAAAGATTTTGAATTGTTTGGATACATTTTTAACTTCATGATCAATTATGAAATGTCAGAGGCGCTCAATATTTCTCTAAACCCTAAGCAGCTTCAAGACACCAAATCCAATTGTCCCTTCAAATGGGTAGATCTCGAGTTCAAATACTTAGGAATATGGCTGACACCAGAACTAGATAGTCTTTAAGCACTAAACTTTCCCCCCTTTCTACACAATCTACGACGAGACCTTCATCTATGGAATCTCAAGCCATTATCGTGGTTTGGGAGGGCGGTGGCAGTAAAAATTACGGTATTGCCCATGGTGTTATACTTGTTCCATACACTGCCCATCAGACTACCTAGAAAGTTATTTTCCCTACTGAACACGACATTGAGAGACTTCATCTGGGCCGGGAAAAAATCATGCATTAGCATGATGACCCAGACAAACCCGAAAGCGGAGGGGGTATTAACCTTTCACATTTTAAACATTATTTTGCAGCGCATTTGGTACGCATTCTTGACTGGAATTGACAAGTTTCTTCCAAGGACTGGGTGGGAAAAGACTGCCTACAGACTGAGACGCACCTGAGGTTCCTACCATGGGTCACAAAGGAGGCACGCCTGTCCAACATAGCATTACATCCCACAATTGCCCCAACGCTGGACATATTCCATACAGTGTCACAACATTATAACATAGCCTCCACTCCTGGTCCTCTGACTCGACTGATTAATAGCACAGCTTGCGTTGGTCCATACGACAGCGTCCTTTCCACATAGGGAAGGTAAGACCCCCACAATGGTCACCCACTGTGTGGAAGATGGTAAACTTAGGACTTTTGACAAATTGAAGACAGAATTGCAAGCAAAACATTTTACCCATTGGCAGTACATGCATGTTAAATGTACTGCCAACAGACAACAATTTATGAGAGAGCAGATATTTGAACAACTGTGCATTACAGAGGAACCAGTGTGTAAAGCAACTTCTTTGATGTACAATTGGCTGCAGACCAATCAAAGCAGACAACCAGGCAAAAGAAAGATTGGGAGTCAGCTCTTAAAAAATCTTTCACAAACGCACAATGGGGCAACGCATGTATCCTTGCACACGAATGCTCCATCAGCACTGGCACTCAGGAGACTTCCTATAAAAGGTTCTGATGAACTGGTACTTTACTCCGGACAGATTGCATGCATGGTACCCAGATACAACAGATGTATGTTGAAGATGTGGCACTGATAAAGGCACTATGTTGCATATCTGGTGGGATTGCCCGCTCCTGCGTAGTTTTTGGGTCTGTGCTCAGATTCACACCATATCTGAGACTGCTTACACCTGAATGCTGTTTGCTACATATATCCAATTACTGAGTAGGTACAAAAAAACAAAAACAAAAAACGGTAGTCCGCCACATGCTAAACGCAGTGAAAACAATTATCCCAAGACACTGAAAATCAACATACTCACCCAAAATAACGGATAGGTTCTCTGAGGTTGATTCACTTTACAAGATGGAGGAGACAGTGGCAATGGCATCAGAAATAACTAATGGAAGCACTCAAGTACTCAGAAGATTTTGCTAAGATGCAGAATGGCTGAATACACTAGATAAGTGCATTATCCTGATATTCTTATATCAAACCCACTTCCAGGGACTAATGTAAATCACTCCTGAACCAGTCTGGCCAACATGGAAATCATCTTTATGTAATAGAAGCTAATAAGCCAAAACTTTTCACCCCCCCCCCCTTTCCTACTTCTCTCCCCCCCCCCCCTCTTTCTAACTTCCAGTTATTTTATTTTAATTCTATTTTATTTGCTTTTATTTTATGTTTACTGATTGTATTCCTATTTTATAGGATCTAATTTGTAAGACACTCAAAAAAAATATAACCCATGATATTGAATTATAATGATACGCAAAATGCAAGGGGTTATTGTTAATTTACAGTTTAAATGGTTTCATCAATGGTTGCAACAGTAAAAGTGGTAATAAGGGCTGTATATACAGAGTTAAACATTGACCAAACTGGTTGTTACATATGATGCTCTGTAAGATTGTAATGATTGTGTCACCTACTTTGTTACGACATTTCATTTGCTCAATAAAAACTATTATTGTAAAAAAAAAAAAGGGTTCTCACCTTATGCTAAGCAGAGGGCGTCCTTTGTGTACTTGAGAGTCACACATAGGGCAGAATTTGTGAGCTTCTAAGTAGCGCAGGATACAGGTCTTACAAACTGTGTAAAAAAAAAAGAAAAAAAAGAACTCAAACATGTCAAAGCAATAGCAGGCAATATCCTCTTGCATTGAAAGGAATATGCAGGTTGTCACTGCTGGCCTTCATGTGAGAATGCTAGTTACTGGTTTCTGTCTTTCATACTTTGTCAGCCAGTAACTAACTACAAACAAATAAAATCTGCCTATTTTTTGAGTCAGTGATTTTAAAAGTATTGAAAGCATTTGATCTGCAACACAGCTGGGAACTATAATTTTAAAAAGGAAAAAGGCAATGTACGTATCTCAGTAAACTCACAGGAGTGCAGGCATTCTACAATGGTTGCTGCATCGATGAAATATCCTCCACACAGAGCACACATAAGATGTGGATTCAGCTCAGTCATCTTGATCCGCATGGTCCGATGCATTGTTAGAGGGGAAGGGGGGTTTAGGGGAAACTGAAGAGAAAGTCAGAAAACAAATGAGTTAATACAAAATGTGTCAAGGATGAGTACATTGATTGATTGAAATTCAATACATTAGCTAGCAGAAAAACTAAAAATAGTAAGAATTTGTAGTTCAACCAATTTCAATGGAGATCAAGTTTGGTTCAAGCAGTACATCTTTACACACATTAGCTCCCTGGCTCCAGGAGTATGTAGATCTGTGCCAGTTGTTCTACATTTACATTACAATCCCCAGATCTTGAAAAGGATGACTCAGGGATGAGGCCCCTGTGGGCTGACCTGCAGTTTTTGACCTAGTGTCCAATATTCCAGCAGTTAGTAGTAAAACTCAGTCATCAATGGATGATAGCAAAACTAAATGTTTTTGCATGTATTTAAATACTACAAAATGTAAAGGAAACATGGAGGCTGTCAGTGCTGACCCATCCTTCTACAAATGGTAGTTGCCCAACATCTATGATGGGCCTCTTGCTAAAATATTTTGGGTCACTGACCAACAAAAATTATTGAAATAAGGACACCTGACTTTTCTCCAAATGTCCAGATATACAGGTTTTAACAGATGCTTTATTATGGAGTTCAACTTCCCCCGTGTTGATATTGGTTTACTCTTCCTTTCAAAAACAAAACACACTGGCCTCTAGTGAAAGTGGTTGTAAAGTCTTGTTTAACCGCTTGCCGACAGAAGATATATGTTGGCAGAATAGCACGGCTGCGCAAAGCAACGTACAGCTACGTTGCTTTGAATTTGCCACCGTGCAGGCACGAGCCCCTGTCGCGATCTCCGTGACTGTTCCTGCGGGCTCGATGTCCGCCGGTGTCCCACGATTTTGTCACGGAGCTGCAAGGTATTTCCCTGTTCTGCCTTGTGACAGGACACTGATCTACTGCTCCCTGTGATCGGGAGCAGTGATCAATGTCGTGTCATTGGTAGCCCAGCCCCCTCACAGTTAGAATTACTCTCTAGGACACACTTAACCCCTTCTCTGCAAGTGTCATTTACACTGATTGCTTTATAAATGACAATGGTCCCAAAATGGCATCAAAAAGTGTCCGATGTGTCCGCCATAATGTCGCAGTCACGATAAAAAAAATCGCAGATCGCTGCCATTGCTAATAATAATAATTTTGTAGGCGCTATAACTTTTGCGCAAACCAAACCAATCAATATAAACTTACTGAAATTTGTTAACCAAAAATATGTAGAATACCTATCGGCCTAAACTGAGAAACTAAATCGTTTTTTTTATATCTTTTTGGGGGATATTATAGCAAAAGGTAAAAAAATATTGCTTTATAGTGTAAAAAAATTTTGATCAAATACCTCCAAAAGAAAGCTCTTTTTGTGGGGGAAAAACAGGACGTAAATTTGGTTTGTGAGCCACGTCGCATGACTGCCCAATTGTCAGTTAAACCGAAGCATTGTCGAATCGCAAAAAGTGCTCTGGTCAGGAAGGGGGTAACAAATGTGCAGTGCAGCCTGGGTCCTCCTCTTCTCGGGTCCCTCTTCGCTGCTCCTAGTGCCTCCCTCCTGTGGGGGCACTCGACAGCAAGCAGCTTGCTATGGGGCACCCAAACTAAGCCACAGCTCCGCGTGTCCATTCAGACACGGAGCCCCGACCGGGCACTGCCCCCTCTCTCCCCTGATTGACGTTGATTTACAGCTGTGGGGGCCAAGGGTTCAGCTGCTGTGTCTCTTAGCCATCCAGGACTCTCCTCCTGATTGACAGACACTCATGGACACTGCCGGAAAAAGGTGGGACTTGGGTAAGTAATTAGGGGGTGCTGGGAAGGCTGGCACACACCCACACAAGATGTTTCATCTTAATACATAGAATGCATTCAGATAAAAATTTAACCTGTTCCCTCCTGGCAATCATTTTACTACAGACTGGGCGGGAAGGTGTTAAAGGGATTGTAAATGCAGAAGGTTTTTTATCTTAAAGCATTCTATGCATTCTAGCACTGTAGTTCTGGGTGGACATCATGACATCCTCCTGAGAATGTGCCTCTTCACCTCTTCACCGGACACAGCCGATGACTGATCACAGCACCGACCCGCTGCCAAGTGTCATGTGATCGCAGTGACTAAACACAGCAGATCACACAATAGTTAAAAACATTGGATGGCTTCCTTTCATGTCATCAAATGTATGCAATTGTGTTGCTAGCTGTGATTGGTCACAGTAAACACATGGTACAGCTAGGTCAATCACAGCCCATCAGTACCATGTGATTACCTTTGACCAAGGATGAGCTCAGGCGTGTTAGCAAACTGCACGTGCTGAGCCCGCCAGAAAGTCGGCACTGTACAGCGCTAATCGCAGGCAGTGAGACATTTTCCCGATCCGTGGCTGCAGAGATTGAGAAATACCTTACTGCCTGTGATTAGCGCTGTGCAGTGCAGACTTCCTGGTGAGCTCATCCTTACCTTTTTTTTTTTTTTTTGAAAATCTTTTTTATTTTATATGCAACAGCACATAGACTTTCAAAACGTACAACAGCACCGCCAACAGCAGGCGTAGAACCCAACAAGGACCCGCGCAGGGGTCAAAAGGTAGCAGTACAGATCCAAGGCATGTTAGCGAATTAGTGACCACCACAATAAACCAACATCAATAAGGCGGTCCAGCTCATGCTCCAGGGGCAGGATGCTAGTGGACAGGCGTTATGCCAACAGGGGACGGCTCAGCAAGGCCTCAAGCATCGCTACCAGAAAGCATAGGAGTCACCTAATCTGCTGCCGCAGTGGAGGGCTCAGCCAACCATTTAGACCAGACTCTGTCATGTTTTTTCGGACAACCTCTGTGTGCATAGGTATCTCTGTATAACGGGATCACATTATTAACCAGTGTTTTACATAGACCCAATGAGGGAGGGGCCCTACGTTTCCAGCACAGGACGATGGACTTCCTGGCATAGAACAGCAAGAGACCCAATAGGGTTCTCTCAGCCACCCTGGGCACCAGGTCCTCCACCAGTCCCAGCAGGCATATTTGTGGGGATGGAACAATAGAGATGCTTAGCAATTCATTCACCTCTAGAACGATTTGTGACCAAAAGGCTGTTATGACCGGGTAGGACCAGAAGATATGGATGTAGTCCCCTTGAGCATGGTCACAACGCCAGCACTCCGGGGAGAGGGAAGACCTCATCCGGTGCACCCCGGCGGGAGTGAGGTACGCTCTATGGACGATCTTGTATTGAATGAGGCGATCTCTCAGGGAGACCAGTATTTTAAATGGGAAGTCCCATATATCCACCCAGTCCTCAGAGTCTAACTCCGGAACATCTTGGCCCCACTGCTGACGGAGCCTGGACAACTCAGGTGAAGAGACCCGGAGGAGATGAGCATATAACACAGAGGCGGGTTTGTTAGCACAGTCGAAGCGTAAAATCCGCTCCAAGTCAGGCTGCACCAACTGCTTCCCGCCTGGTGGAAACTGGGCCTTGAAAGCATGGGACAACTGAAGATATCTGAATCCATGTGAGGGCGGAGCATTATTTTTTGCCATTATCTGATCAAGAGAGAAAATCGAGAGGTCAGAGGTGATATCTGAGAGAATTTTAATATGGTACTTGGTCCACACCACCGGGTCTGGGATGTTAAGAAAATGGTTCAAAGTGGGGTTGTTCCAAAGTGGGGCATTCGGGGATACTGCCGTCGAGGGATACGCCTCACAGGCCAGGCCCTCCCTCCAGGCCCTAAGGGTGGTGCACATAGAGGGGGTCAGGTTGTACGGAGCCTTCGGACCCCGCAATAGGAGGTTTGATAAGGCCTCCGCAGACCCCAACACCGCCGCCTCAGTGGCCCAGGCCGGGTTGGATTTATCTGGGACAAGCCACCAGGATGCAGTGACTAATTGAGTCGCAAGAAAATATTTGTGGCAGTCCGGGAATGCCAGTCCCCCCTGCGAACAAGGTCGCATGAGAGTAGTTAACTTGAAGCGGGGAGGGCGTGGGCCCCATAAAAAGGAGGAGAAAAGTTGGTTTAGGTGAGAAAAAAACGACTTGGGGATCCATTGAGGGGAGTTACGAAACAGATACGTAAACTTGGGAAGGATTTTCATCTTGATCAGATTGATGCGCCCCAACAAGGATAGAGGAAGGTTCTCCCATGCTTTCAGCTTGATCCGGACTGAGTCGACTACGGGGGTCAAGTTCAGCGGAAGGAAATCAGCCACATTCCTTGAGACCCGTATCCCCAGGTATGTAAATTCGTCCACCCACTGTAGCTGAAGAGAAGCCGAAGCCCCTCCCCTAGCATTATCATCAACAGCCAGCAATTGTGACTTCGACCAATTGACTCTAAGTCCTGTCACCCCTGAAAAGCGTTCCAGGACCTGCAATGCCCCCTGTAGAGAAGGGCCGGCATCATTTAGAAAGAGGAGGAGGTCATCTGCGTACAGGGCCACCCTCTCCTCCAGCCAGGCCAGACGAAGCCCTTTAATGTGTGGCGAAACACGCAGTGCCTCAGCCACTGGTTCCATGGCAATGGCAAACAGGGCCGGAGAGAGAGGACAGCCCTGCCGAGTACCCCTAGCAAGCCTAAACACAGGAGATAGCCGACCCCCTAAACGAACGGCAGCTGTCGGCGAACGATAAATAGTCTGCAACCATTGTATAAACACTAGGGGGAAACCCATCCGCCGCAGAGTCTCCCACAGGAAAGGCCACTCTATGGAGTCGAATGCCTTCTCAATATCGAGAGAGGCAACTACTCTGGTACCCTGGTTGTCATGCTGTGCATGAAGATTAGTGAACAGTCTGCGCAAGTTGATATCTGTGGATTTGTGGGCCATGAAACCGGTCTGATCCGAGTCTATGAGGGAGGGAAGTAAAGTGCCAAGTCTAGCAGTGAGGAGCTTCGTTAGAATTTTAAGGTCGTTATTAAGAAGCGCTATGGGTCTATAGGAGGCACACATCTTTGGATCTTTACCCGACTTGGGAATGAGAATAACATGCGCGTGCGCCATGGAGGGCGGGAGAGAACCCTGCTCCAGGCAGTGAGAAAACAAGGCGGCCAGTCGGGGGGCCAACATGCCTGCATGCGCCACATAAAAATCAACCGGGAGACCATCAGGACCAGGAGCCTTGCCAGTGGACAGGGAATTAATCACAGCAAGAACCTCCTCGGCAGTTATTGGGGCAACTAGATGCGACCTCTCCACGTCGGAGAGCCAACCAAGGGCTATGGGATCTAGGAGGAGTTTCATCACCTCTGGGTCTAAACCCGTGGGCAAAGTGGTGTTGTATAAGGATTGATAAAAGTCACGGAATGCCAACAAAATGGCCTCAGGAGAAGAGATGGTCTCACCCGTGCGAGAGGTGAGCTCAGGAATCACTGTACTCGGGGTGTCATGGTGAACATCATCGCCAACAGTCTGCCATTCCTGTCCCCCTGTTCAAAAAATGTTTGCTTCGTACGAAACAATTCCAGTCTAGTGACCTCCGTTACATGAAGGTGAAGGCTGCGCTTAGATGCCTGCAGCGCATCGAAGTTTAAGGCGGAGGGATCCGATCCAAAGCGGGCGGAAGCCAACTCCACCCCATCCTCCAAGGCCACTGTGGCAGCAGTTTGCTGTACCCTCACCGCCTTGATGGCCGAGATGTAATGGCCCCTAGTAAATGCCTTGAAGGCATCCCAGACTATCTCAGGAGAGGATGACCCTTCATTAGAGTCCCAGTAAGCACGCAGGGCCGAAGGGGCCTGTTCTGCTATATCAGGTTGAGAAAGCCACTGCGCACCGAGCCGCCACATAGAGCTACTCCGGGAGGAGGAGGTGCGCAGGGTGATCTGCAGGGGGCTGTGGTCCGAGAGGCCGCTGGACAGATAAGAGGCGTCCAGAACGTCCGACAGGAGGGAGGGGTTAGCAAAAGCATAATCAATCCTGGAGGCGGTTTTGTAGGAGGTAGAAAAACATGAAAAGGTTTTAGTGGAGGGGAATTTCCACCTCCAGACCTCCGTCACACCCGCAGATAGTGCCCAGCTGGACAATTCCCCGGTGAAGGACTTGGGTGGCGCGGGTCTATCCAAATCAGGGGACAGGATGGCATTAAAGTCACCCAGCAGTAAAAATTTTGCAGGACAGTAGGGGGTGATCCTCTCCAGTATAGTATACAGAACCTCAGGCTTAAAGGGCGGTGGCACATATATACCAGCCATAACATATCTCTGCTGCCAGAGCGTGAGCACCAAAATCACAAATCTACCCAGCGGATCCGTGTGAACTGCGTCTATGACACATGGGAGAGACTTATTTATCAAGATGGAAACTCCCCTTGCATATGTGGAATAGGAGGCATGAAAGGCCTTCTGTACCCAGGGTCTTTTTAAAGCCATGATCTTGCTGCCCACCAGGTGTGTTTCCTGCAGGACCAGGACAGCTGGATTGTATTGTTTGATATATTGGAAAAGAAGCGCCCTCTTAAACTTAGAGTTGAGGCCACGCACGTTCCAGGAGACCACGGAAAATGATTCCTGATCACGTGACGCCATAGGGGCTTCGGTCAAAATAATTAGAGGAGAATCGTAGTCGTTGAGCAGGTGACACCCGGTGAGCAGCGGTGGAACATGAGCCATTGTACGTGCAACATAAAACACACATAGAAACTGTCAAAGTAACAAAACCATAACCTCCCGAGCACCAGGTGCTCATCCTACCGATCCCCCCTACCCCCCAGAACATCATGGAGGACAGGAAGCGGTCTTTACCCCAAAACAAAAAACACAGAGCCTATATAGTTAACCTTAAAAATTAGGCCACAATACAGACTTCAGCAGTTCTAAACTATTCCACTGGTTCAACCCTACGAGAGGGTGTCTTCGAACCGGTATGGGAGTCTCATGAGAGCAAGTGGGAGCTCTCCAGGGGGGTAGGTTGGTGCAAGCCGGTGACGATTCGTCGTGTTGCACCAAGTACCTCGGAGCGGCTCTCAGCTCAGGCGGTCGAAGACAGTAGGCAGCGGTAGGGGGTGTGATACCCCTCTCGGCACGCGGGGTCTGGTGTGCAGTCTGCTAGATATTTAGAAAACACCAGGCCTCCCGCGGCATGCGAACCAACTAAACTGTGGGGGTTCAAAGCTAGTCTCTTGACGTCGTATTGGTCAAGGTGAGGGTGCTCCGGTACTTGCAAAAAGTGTCAACAGGATACAACAGGCGAGGATGTAGAAAGTTTGTGCATCCGATGCGACATGGAGATGGGTCCTCAACGCAAGGTGGTCAGCCAATCATCAGCAGCCGCTGGGTTGTCAAAGAATCGGATCGCTCCATTGTGTTGGACTCTCAGGCGGCTGGGGTACAGCATGCTATATTTTATGTCCTTGTCCCTGAGTCGTCTGCGAACATCGTTGAAGGTCTTCCTTTTCCGCTGCAAATCGGCCGAGAAATCAGGGAAAAGATGAATGGATGCGTTGCCATACTGAAGAGTGGGATGTTTGCGGGCTTCAGATAGAATCTTGTCCCTGTCCCGATAATTGAGGAAACAAACTAGGAAAGGCCTGGGGGGATTCCCCGGGATGGCGCAGCCGGTGGGCACCCGATGAGCCCTTTCAACCACGTAGGTAGGAGGGACACCCGTGAGGTTCAGGAGAGTCTTGAAGAATTCCTCCGCAAATTCAGCTGGGTGCTCCCCCTCCTCCCTCTCAGGCAACCCCAGGACTCTAACATTGTTGCGCCTGAGTCAGTTCTCAGCATCGTCAGATTTCGCAACAAGGGACTGCACCGTGCGCTGCAGCTCGGCAATGGAGGAGGCATGGGTGGCAGTAAGATCTTCGGTAGCAGATACTCTGGTCTCAGTTTCAGCCATTCTCCCCCGTATTTTGTCAAGGTCGTTCCTGATAAGATTGCACTCCTCCGCAAGATGATCGATGCGCACCAGCAGTGAGGTCTTACTATGTCCGATCGCGGCAAGGATCGTGGCCGTATTATCTTGTGAAGGCTGGGTCGGCCCCTCCACCACCGGAACCCCCCCCCCGGGTCCATCTCCAAATCTGCCAACAGGGCCCGGAACCGTTCGATCAGTATGGGGTCCGGCTGCGAGGGCGAAAGGTACGGCCCCTGGGGCAAAGAGCCGGTCCCTGTGGCCCCCGGAGTTCTTCTTCTTCCCCTTTTTGGGAAGGGGGGACATCTGGCGGGACTCAAATGGGGGTCCCCAACGCCGGAGCAGCACTTGCCCAGAGCAGTGTCCAGGAGGCAGTGGGGGGGGTAATAGGCCTCAAGTGCAGCGGGTGACGAGTCCAGGATAACACAGTCCAGGAAGGCAGGTGCCAACGTAGAAGACCTCAGCCCCCCTGTCCTCTGACACCCAGGCAGGAGCAGTTCAGACTGGGCAAGGAAGTGAGCAACCAGGGAGGCTCAATGCAGGAGGGGACCCAGGCAGGGAGATGGCAGAGGCACCAGGCTCCAGGGCACCACCACCAGCCCACCCCGGCAGACACAGCAGAGCTCAGCAGGGAGGTGGATGGGCGGTGGGGCAGGTGGAGGTAGCAGGATCTGCGGCCGTCATCAACGCCCGAGCGCGGCGCACCTCGGCGGGGCAGCCGCTCAGGAAACAGCGGTGGTGCGGCAGGCTTCAGAGGCGTCACTAGGCCGCGGCCGCCGCAGGCACTCTCTGCGGCTCGGAGGGACACCGGGACACGCCAGACAGATGAGGGGATAGGCAGCAGGACGGAGATCAGTCCCAGGGGCAGAGGATGGCTGCTCACCACACGTCTTGGCGAGGATCCGAGCGCATCAGCCAGGCCCAGGGCAGCAAGATGGCGGCGGCTGGAGACTGAGCAGTCCCCCTTCTCTCAGGCATCCACCGCAGAATCTTCGCCCAATTTCGGCACAGGACCCACCAGGAGACAAGGAGGGACAGGTAGGCAGAGTTAATGGCCGAAATCCGACCATTAATCGCACGGATGGCAAAGGATTGGTGTCAGGATACCCGGAGCTCCTCTCAAGCACGTCTGCTGCTATTCACATCCGGACACGCCCCCCTCATCCTTACCTTTTTACCAATCACAAGAAGAGACACTGAATGAACTAGTTTCATTCAATAAAAATGGTTGCTTATACCAATGAAATTCATTGGTATGTGGACTCATAATGTGTAAAAAAAAAATCTGGATCACTTCCCCAGAGTAGCCGAGTGTTATTATGGCAACACTGTATGGTAACACTGTATTGCTCTTATTATTTAAAAAAAAATTCTACACACTGTCAACAATCAGTGTCCCTGCCACGCCAGTTATACGATAATGCTGTACTGCACTGGGGACAGTATCTATATAAAAAATAAAAAAAAAGTTTTTTTTTTTTTAATTTTCCAAATAATTGTGACAAAAATTACAACTTCAAAAAAATCGCCATGCCTCTTTAAATACCTTGGACTATCTTCCAAGAAGGGGTCATTTGGGGTTATTTCAAGAAATGAGATAGGGTGTCACTACATCAGGATTGATCAATTTTCAGATACATATACCACAGTTTTTGGACTCAAAAATTTCTGCAAACTAAATGATATACACTGATTTGGGTTATTTTTTTACCAAAGAAATATAGCAGAATACATTTTGACCTAAATTTATGAAGATTTGCAAAATTTTATAACAAAAACAAAGAAAACACGTTTTGTTTTTTTCACCATTTTCCATAGTTTTTCATTTATTTAGCAAAAATAATTAAAACAACCCAGTGGTGATTAAATAGCACCAAAAGAAAGCTCTATTTGTGTGATGAAAATGATAAAACATACCGTACTTATGGGTACAGTGTTGCGTGGCCACGTAATTATCAAAGTGTGACAAGAGCTAAAAGCTGAAAATTGGCCTGGGCAAGAAGGGGGTAAAAGTGCCCAGTATTGAATAGGTTAAAGCAAACCTTTTATTAGATATAAAACTCGCTCATTGATGCCTTTATGGACCTTGCTTTGTGCACTGGTCAAATCATTCAGTGGTGGGGAATTATGGTATGTTTTTTTTTTTGTTTTGTTTTTTTTAAGGTTTGGGCTTGGCCCCTTAGTTCCAGTGAAGGAAACTCTTAAGGTGTCAGCATACCAAAATATTTTGGACAATTTCATGTTCCCAACTTTTTTGGAACAGTTTGGGTAAGGCCCCTTCCAACATGACTGCGAAACAGTGCACAAACTAGGTCCATAAAGACATGGATAAGTGAGATTGAGGTGGAGGAACTTGACTGGCCTTCACATGAGTCCTGACCTCATACCCCAATGGACCTTTGGGATGAATTAGAGCGAAGACTGCGAGCCAGACCTTCTCGTCCACATCAGTTCCTGACCTCACAAATGTGCTTCTGGAAGAATGGTCAAACATTTCCATAGACACACTCCTAATCCTTGTGGACAGTTGAAGCTGTTATAGCTGCAATGGGTGGGCCAGCTCAATATCGAACCCTACGGACTAATGCCGCGTACAGACGGTCGTTTTTTGCGATGGAAAAAAAACGACGTTTTATGTGATGTAAAAAACAACGTTTTTGAAACTTCATTTTCAAAAACGACGTAGCATACAGACCATCGTTTTTTCACAATGCTCTAGCAAAGCGAGGTTACGTTTCACCACTTTTTTTCATTGAAGCTCACTTCATAACTAACTTCTGGGCATGCGCGGGTTTAAAAACGTCGTTTTATACATCGTTTTTTGCTACACACGGTCAATTTCTGTGAAACAAAAACGACGTTTTGAAAAACGACACAAAAAATTCGAGCATGTTCGAATTTTTTTTTGGTCGTTTTTTTGAAGACATAAAACAACGTTTTGCCCACACACGATCATTTTAAATGACGTTTTTTTAAAACGTCGTTTTTTTTCATCACAAAAAACGACCGTCTGTACACGGCATAAGACTGGGATGCCATTAAAGTTCATGTGTGTGTAAAGGCAGGCATCCCAATACTTTTGGCAATATAGTGTATACAGTGGGTAAAATAAGTATTGAACACATCACCATTTTTCTAGGTAAAATATATTTCTAAAGGTGCTATTGACATGACATTTTCACCACATGTCAGTAACAATCCATGAAATCCATACATACAAAGAAACCAAAACAAAATAAAGTTCAGAAATTAAGTTACATGTAATTAAATGGAATGACATAGGGAAAAAGTATTGCACAAATGAAGAAAGGGAGATGCAAAAAGACATGGAAAGTCAAGACACCAGCTGAAATCTATCAGTAATTAGAAAGCAATCCTGTCCCTTGTTAGTGCAAACTAGTGGTGCAACGGATCACCGTTGATCCGTGATCCGAACAGGTCAATGGCACACTATTTGATCCACGGATTGCTGCCGCGGCTATAGAATTAGGAAAGGATGCGGCTTTGGCCTAGCTCCGGAGCCACGGCCATCTTGGTACCACCGGCGGCGGCCCCTCCTCTCTGTTTACACCCACAGAGGAGAGGGAGCCCGCGCTCGAGGGACACACACCGCTGTCTTAGATCTGTAAGGGGGACTGGGAGTTGTACTGATGAGGAGTCTGCACTGGGTGGGGGGGGGGTTACTGTCTGTACTACTGGGGGGCGTCTGCACTGAGGGGGTTATGGTCTTTACTACTGGGGGGATGTCTGCACTGAGGGGGGTTACTGTCTGTGTACTACTTTGGGGGTGTCTGCACTAAGGGGGGGTTACTGTCTGTACTACTGGGGGGGTGTGTGCACTGAGGGGGGGTTACTGTCTGTAATACTGGGGGGGGGGGTGTCTGCACTGAGGGGGGTTACTGTCTGTACTACTGGGGGTGTCTGTACTGAGGGGTCTGTAACTGAGGTGGGGGTGTCTGTACTGAGGGAGGGGGGGTCTATACTGATGGAGGAGGTCCGTACTGAGGAGGGACTATAGTTGGTGGGGGGGGGGGTGACACCATTTTTTTTGCACCGGGTGACACCAACCCTAGTGACGCAACTGCAGGGGGGGAGATGTGGATATTACAGTGGAGGGGAGGGGGAGATGTGGATGTTACAGTGGAGGGAGGGGAGATGTGAATATTACAGTGGAGGGGGAGGGGAGATGTGGATATTACAGTGGAGGGGAGGGGAGATGTGGATATTACAGTGGAGGGGAGGGGAGATGTGGATATTACAGTGGAGGGGGGATGTGGATATTACAGTGGAGGGGGGGGGGGGGAGAGATGTGGATATTACAGTGGAAGGGGGGGGATGTGGATATTTCAGTGGGGGAGATTTTTTATTTTTTTTGCCGATCCAAAAAATGATCCCATCCGTGACTCTGATCCGAGGAACGATCTGAACCGTGAGTTTTTTGATCCGTTGCACCCCTAGTGCAAACCAATATCAGCTGGTTCAGTCTCAACTCACCAAGGTGTCACACAAGAAACATCTCATGATGGGTAAAAGCAAAGCGCTCTCGCAAGACCTACGCAAACTTATTGTTGCAAAACATACTGATGGCATTGGTTACAGAAGGATTTCTAAACTTCTGAATGGTCCAATGAGCAGTGTTGGGGCCATAATCCAGAAGTGGAAAGAACATAACTTCACAATAAACCAAGGATCTGCAGTCAGGGGAGGCAGAGCCTTTTTTGGGGCTCCTATGATCTATGGCAGCCTTTTTCAACCAGGGTTCCCAGGCACCCGGGGGTGCCTTGAGACTTCTTCAGGGGTGCCTTGGCAAAATACCTAAAAAAAAAAATGATCAAAAACTGTATACAAGCCAGCAGGCGGATCAAGCCTGCCTTCTATTTACACAAAGCCACGGGTTTTCATTATGCACCATTACGACTTTATAGACACTGGCATCCTAACAACCAATGACAACATCAGTTGATAAGGATGATGTACAATTAGGAATTAGTCAGTACAAGTGTGCAAATATGTATTTGCTTTGGATCAGTCATGTCCAACGTTGGGTGTCCTACGTGTGGATGTCCTTGCATTATGGATAACTTAAAAAAAGTCCTTTACATTTTAGAATGGGGTGCCACGAGACTGTTCATAATTTTAAAGGGTGCCTTGACTGGAAAAAGGTTGAAAAACACTGATCTATGGTTCCAGAGATACGGGGCTCCTTGTGCAGCCTGTCAGAAGCTACATACAGAGTGGCCAATTTAAATACAAGCTGGCACACTCTGTTTGCAGCAGACAGAGGATGAGCTCACAGTGCCTCTCCTCACTTCTTGTCAGAGGCACCAAGCTCAATGGACAGCTTGGAGTCTTGGACCAATGGTAAAGTACCATTAGCCCAAGCTGTCCAATAAAAATGCTGCAGTGGAGGCACGCCTCTCACTGCAGTGTCATAGAAGGGGGAATGTGTCTACAAGACAAATTCTCCGTTCCAGCCCTCTTAAAGGGGTTGTAAAAGTAAAAAATGTTTTCCCCAAATAGCTTCCTTTACCTTAGTGCAGTCCTCCTTCACTTATCTCATCCTTTGATTTTGCTTTTAAATGTCTTTATTTCTCTGAGAAATCCTCCTGTTTCTTCTGTCTAACTCCACACAGTAATGCAAGGCTTTCTCCCTGGTGTGGAGTGTTGTGCTCGCCCCCTCCCTTGAGGGGGGTGGGGGCGAGCAGGACACCCACTAACACACAGCTCCTTTCTCTATCTGCAACTTAGAGAGCGTCCTGACTCTCCTGCTCGCCCCCTCAAGGGAGGGGGCGAGCACAACACTCCACACCAGGGAGAAAGCCTTGCATTACTGTGTGGAGTTCCAGACAGAAGAACAGGAAGTGAGGATTTCTCAGAAGAAATTAGGACATTTAAAAGCAAAATCAAAGGATGAGTTAAGTGAAGGAGGACTGCACTAAGGTAAAGGAAGCTATTTAGGGAAAAAACATTTTTTACCTTTACAACCCCTTTAACTACAAAGAAAAAACATGTGTTTATGGGTATAAGATTTACCCACAATCCCATGTTTTTCTCACACAGCTAACCACTTACGGACCACCGCACGATGATATACGTCGGCTGTTTGAAGAAGGTTATCTCTGTTATGGCAGCAGATAGCTGGCATAACCGAGGTATGTTGTTCTTCAGCGGGCGGTCCGGTTTCCGATAATGGTGGTCTCTGCGACGGATTTGCCGTGAAATCCCTGTTATCTACCACTCTCCCGTGCCCTCCATTGCTTACCGGAGCCGGGTCCTTCTGGTGGCAGGGTATGAAGACGAGTGAGGGGAAGATGGCCCCCACCCGTCTCCATACCATACCAGGGCGGAAGCAATGTGAAAACGTCACTTCCACCCATAGCTCTTAACCACTTGCTTACTGGCCTTCCCCCCCCCCTCCCCCACAAATAGAGATTTATTTTTGTGTTATTTGTTCACCTCTACGGTTTTTATTTTTTGTGCTATAAACAAAAAAAAAAGCGACAATTAAAAAAAAAAAAAAAAACAATATTTTTTACTTTTTGCTATAATAAATAATATCCCAATTTTATTTTATTTTTTTTACTATTTTTGTTTTTCAGTTTAGGCCGATATGTATTCTTCTACATATTTTAGGGAAGAAAAAAATGAAAAAAAATCGCAACAAGCGTATAGTGATTGGTTTGCGCAAAAGTTATACAGCTACAAAATAGGGGATAGAATTCTGACATTTTTTTTATGTATTTTTACTAGTAATGGCGGCCATCTGCGATTTTTATCGGGACTGCGATATTATGGCAGACACATTGGACACTTGACACATTTTTTTGACCGTTCACATTTATACAGCGAACAGTGCTATAAATATGCACCGATTACTGTATAAATGGGACTGGCAGGGAAGGGGTTAACACTAGGGGGCAAGGAAGGGGTTAAATGTGTACCTTGGGAGCGATTCTTACTGTGGGGGGGAGTGGACTGACTGGGGGAGGTGGCCGATCTGTGTCCCTATGCACAAGGGACATAGTGTCGGTCTCCTCTCCTTGACAGGACATGGATCTCTGTGTTCACACACAGAGATCCACATCCCTGGCTCTGTCACTGCCGATCGCGGGTATGTGGCGGACATAGGCTTGCGCATCGGCATCTTAGTGACGCGCCGGAGACGCACGCGCGCCCCCCAGTGGCCGGAGGAGCCGAGGCTGTAAAAAGATGGCCTCCCGGATCTATAGAGCCACCTTGTGACCGTCTTTTTACTATGGTCCGGGTCTCAGCAAGTTAAAAGGGACATTTTTAATTTGTTTTACATTTTTTTTTTTTTTTCCCTTTTCTTTTCATATGGCTTAGAAATGCTAATACACAAATTGACAGATTGCTCCCATCTCTCTTATGACTTCTCTATATAACTATTTAAGAAAAAGGAAAAAGCAAACAAACAAAACAACAAAAATAACAAAAGCAAGACCTAAAATATCCCTCTTCTTCCCTTGCCCCATACCATACCTACCCCCCCCCTCTACCTTCCCCAAAAAACTAACAAACAAAAAAAAAAAATTCCCCTTCCCCTCCCCTCTCCGTCTCCCTCCCCCCTACCTCACCCTCACAGAGCTCCCTCTCTATATCTTATATAGGGGGCCCACGTCGATCTATAATTATCCTCTTGTTCTCTTATTCCCGCAGTTAGCTTTTCCATCTGTTGGATTTCTGATATTCTGCCTAGCCATTGTTGTCTAGTAGGGCTACTTGTACTTTTCCATAAAATTGGTATACATGCCCTTGCAGCTGTCAAAAAATGTCTTATCAAAGATTTTTTGAACCTAGTCATGGAAATTGGTATATCGAGTAGTAAATAGGTAGCAGGGTTTTCTCCTAACTCTACATCCAATATTTATTTTATTGTATCCATGACCATTTTCCAAAAGTCTTTTAGCTTTGGACATGTCCAAAAAACATGTAACATTGTGCCCCTCTCTTCCCCACACCTCCAGCATCTGTCTGATATCTCGGGAAATATCCGCTTTAGTGCAACTGGAGTTTTGTACCACCTGGTTAAAATCTTATACCCCCTTTCCTGGTATCTTGTGGCTAGGGAAGCTTTGTGTGTAAAGTTAAAGATTTTTGTTTTCTGTGTTTCCAAGAATTTCACTTCTAACTCTCTTTCCCATGCTTGTGCAAATGGTAATTCCTTTGGGGCTTCAAGGTCTACCCATAGACTATACATCAGAGAGAGGGAGTGTCTCATCTCTTCTCCCTTCAAACATTGTTCCTCAAATCCTGAAAGAGCTCTGAGAGGACCTCCTTTTGGGTTCAATGCTCTAATAGCAGTTTTTAATTGAATTTGTCTCAGTGGGTCAAGTTCTTTTCTCACTGCCTCCTCCCTTCCCTCTATCCCTGTCCTTTGATTATCCCCTTCGAAATGTATTATTCTACTCCAACCTAGACGTTTTATCGTGTCAAAACGTGGGTCTACAAGTCCCAGATGGAACTTGGGGTTCCCCAATACCGGAATGAGTGGGCTTGGATATTTCGAGAGATTCGTTTTCCTAAATAGTTTTTTCATAACTCGTAGAGTAGCGCCTAAAGTTGGGTGTTTTTTTACCTCCAGTGGTATGTCTGCCTCTTGAATCCACGCCATACCTTCCAAAGGAATGCATGTGGTTTTCTGCTCTATACGTATCCATGGTTTGGACTTCTCATTTATACATCATTCAACCGTCCTAGCCATATGTGACGCCTCGTAGTATCCTATTGGATCTGGGAAACCCACTCCTCCCCTCTCTTTTGGTAAGGTCAGAATTTCTCGCCGTATCCTCGTGGGTTTTCCTGCCCATACAAATTTGGCGAGTCTGGATCTTAAGTCCCTTAGAAATCCCACGGGGATCTTTACCGGTAGGGTTTGGAATAGATAGAGTAGTCTTGGTAAGACATTCATTTTCAAGATATTTATTCTCCCAAACCATGTGAAGCTTTCCTTATCCCATTTCAGGAGATCTAACTTAATCTGCCTTACCAAGGGGGCGAAATTCAACTCGAAAATTCCATGTAATTTTTTCAAAATTTTGGTACCCAGATAGAGTATGTGTGACTCTGTCCATTTAAAGGAAAAGTTCCCTAGTAATTGTTCCTTGGTCTGTCGATTTACTTCTATCCCCATCGCCTCTGATTTGCTGTTGTTTACTTTAAAGTTAGAGAGGTCTCCATATTCCCTCAACTCTTTCAACAGAGCTGGTAGAGACAATTCTGGAGCCACCACCGAGAACAAGAGATCATCTGTGAAACAGCCACTTTA
Source organism: Rana temporaria (assembly GCF_905171775.1). Lineage (NCBI taxonomy): Eukaryota > Metazoa > Chordata > Amphibia > Anura > Ranidae > Rana > Rana temporaria. The sequence continues at coordinate 94,098,760 of NC_053500.1, read as the reverse complement.
TATTCCTCCCCTTTAATCCGGAAGCCTCTTATATCCGTGTTTGATCTAATTGTTCTCAGAAGTGGCTCCAGTGTTAGGACAAAAATAAATCGGAGAGAGTGGACAACCTTGCCTTGTTCCGTTTCGTATTGAAAAAGGATCGGATAGTACCTCGTTTACCTTTACCCTTGCCGACGGGCAGGAGTAAAGGCTTGCAATCCAATTTTGCATTCCTATCCCTAAGCCTATGTGCTTTAATGTAGTGCTCAAAAATCCCCAATCCACCCTATCGAACGTTTTTTCCGCATCAGTTGATATTAATGCCATTGGGGTCTGGTAATGTTGGGCCATATATATAATACTTAGCGTTCTTTGTGTATTTTCCCTTCCTTCCCTACCGGGGACAAATCCCACCTGATCTGGATGAATAAGAGGGGGAACATGCGCCACCAATCTATTAGCTATTATCTTGGAAAATATTTTTAAATCTGTATTCAATAGGGATATTGGACGGTAACTTGAGCATACTGTGGGATCCTTCCCTTCCTTAGGGATAACTGCTATATGAGCTCCTAGTGTTTCTCCTCTCATCGGCTGTCCATCTTTCAATGAGTTAAAGGCCTCCAGAAATGTAGGTATTACTTGATCATAGAAAGTCTTATAGTATTGTATCGTATATCCATCTGGGCCTGGGGATTTTCCTGCTTTCATTTCTTTAATTACCTCTAGAAACTCTCCCGCCGTGATTGGACTTTCCATATTAACTACACTCTTATTTGGAATTTTAGGCATTCCTGACTCCTTCAGATAAGTTTTTACTCTCTCTTCTCTACTCTGTTTCCTCCCTGGGGTAGACTGTTCCTCTAATTGATATAAGCTACTGTAATATTCTCTGAACGCTCCTGCTATTAATTGTGAGGAGTACACTACGTTATCTCCTTGTATTTTTATTTTCTCTATATGTTTTTTAGTTCTTGTTTCTCTCAGTGCGTTCGCTAGCATCCTGCTTGGCTTATTCCCAAACTCGTAAAAGGCCCTCCGGCATCTGCTCAACTTGGCTTTCGCCTTGTCCACGAGAAATAAATTGAGTTTCTCTCGAAGAGACATCAGCCTCTCTTCGAGATCTCCTTTTTGCGCTTTCTTGTGTTCATTCTCTACTATCTTAATTTCACCAAGAAGGGTGTCTAGCTTTGCACTGAGGATTCTTTTTCTGTGAGCCCCCATTGCAATGAGTATTCCTCTCAAGTAGCACTTGTGTGCTTCCCACTTACAGAGCGGAGATGTTTCGTCGTCATTATTCCTCTCAAAAAATGTCTCTATTTCCTGCTTTATTTTCCCCTCATACTCTGGGTCTTTAATTAAAGTTTCATTTAACCTCCAGCTCCATTCCCTGTGTCCCAAAACTCCCCACTCAATAAGACAGCTAACTGGGGCATGATCAGAAATTGTAATTGAGCCTATTGATGCTTCCCTTACGTTCATTAGGACCTTTTGATCCAGGAATATATAGTCAATTCTTGTATAAGTTTTGTGTTTATGGGAGTAAAAACTGTAATCTCTTTCATGGGCATGCAATGCCCTTCAGCTATCCACTAATTGTAGATTATAAATTATGCTCCTTGCTTTTCTCAGTTTACTGTTAGATATGCTGTAAGACCCCCTAGACGAGTCTAGAGTGGGGTCCCACATCATATTCATATCTCCTCCAAGAATCAGAACCCCTTCTCTATTTTCTTTTATCACTTCTGCAAATTTTTCCAATGTGGGGACCGGATCTTCATTCGGAAGGTAGATGTTAACTAACGTGACCTTTTGCTCATTTATTGTCCCTTTTATCAGGAGAAACCTGCCTTCCTCGTCCACCACTACTTTAGATTCTTTCCAAGATATATTTTTAGCCAATAAGATTGCCACCCCATTTGCTTTTGAGGACTGAGATGCCCCCATGTATATCACTGGGAATCTCTGGGACCTCATTTTTGGAATTTTGTCCTTTCTAAAATGTGTTTCCTGGATAAAAACTACTTGTGATTTTAATCTCCCTATTTCCAACATTAGTTTTGTTCTTTTTTCTGGGATGTTTAACCCTTTCACATTATACGAAGTTATATTTATTCTTATTCATCTCGAAACGATTTATCTGATACCTCTTGTTACTTCTATTACGGTCTCAAATTATTATACCACTACTGCCACCTTCCATATCTCTGCGTAGAGTGAGGCGAGGGAAGAGACGAAGAAAGTGAGAGAAAAAAAAAACCAAAATAAAAAAAAAAAGCAGGTCCCCCCCCCCCCCCCGTGTCTCGGATTCAGGACCACAGTCCGATTGTCCGAGTAATCCTTATTGACCCTCTCGTGGTAGCAACTTCCCCCAAGAAGTCCCACCTTCACCCAAGGACCAAAAAAAAAAAAGAAAACAAAAAAAAAAACCTAGCGTCTCCGACTACCCCCCAGCTGGAGGAGAGACGCTTTATTGGGGGAAAGTGTGAAAACACAGCGGAGAGTCATGTCCGCTGTCCCCAGTCCGGTGCTCGCCCTCAAAATATTAGTGCCATATCCCCATCCTTCTACTCCTATATTATTGCCTCTTAAAATCTAAGGAGCTATGTCCCCTCTAAGTTGTCTACTATTATATCCGCCCGTCGTGAGGTGGACCATGCCTCTTGTTCACAATACATAATAATAATAAAAAAAAAAAAAAAAGGAAAAACCCCACTACCATTGAGTTATACATATTATAGATAAATATACGGGTACATCCCACTGGAACCCGCTTAGAACGCTGTCCTCCTACTTGACCTTGATCTCTGGTCTGTCTCCATTACCTCCTTTATAATATATAATATTACAACATGATCATCATTCGTGAGGTAGAAGTCGTATTGGCGGGTACGGCGTGAGGTAATAATCATATTAGCGGGGACTGCATCAGGTAATTATATTAGTGTATATTATGTTGGGTGTAGTGTAAAGTAATAGCCATATTGGTGGGTATAGTATAAGGAAAAAGTCATATTAGAGGGTACGGTGTGAGGTAAAAAAAAAAAAAAAAAAAAAAAAATTATGTCACAATATATTACCTCTTCCTCTTAACCTCGTACCCTCTCACCTATCCCTTTTCCCTCCTTCCTATTCTCTCCCCTTCCCCCCTCCCCCTTGGATCTACCTACGCGTCTGTTGGTTCTGTGGGCCACTCCCCCCCTCCCCCCATTACCCAAAAAAAAAAAAAACCCCACTTCTATAATGTAGACCCCCACTTCTATAATATAAATTAACCACCCCCCTTGCCCCCCCCCCCCCCCCCCCCCCCTGAATGAAGCATTCCCAAAAAGTGAGGCAAAAAAAAAACTTATCATTCCGTGTATCGTGTATCTAGTGCATCAAACCTCGTCAGTGTCTTCCCCCTGGGGGAGAAAAGGAAAGACAGCCACCCCCTCCAAAAAAAAAAAAACATCTATTTATGATTCCCTATAATACAGTGAAATCCTGGGGCCCTCTATTTCCATGAGCCTCCATCGGGGTGTGGTCTAGTGTTGTTCTATATAGGTGCTGCTAAACATACTCGAGACATAGTCCCCCCACTGTTGCCCGCAAGAGACTATTGTCAGGTAGCTCCCTTGCGCAGGGCGCCGTGCCCCATTCTCCCTTCTTCTTCCTTCCCTCTTTCTCACTGTTACCGCGATCTACCCCCATCAAGTCCACTTGTAGGAGCAAAAAAAAGAGTTGATATCCAGGATTGTGGTAGAAAGCAGGCCTTATACCCTTTACCAATAGCCCGGTATGTGCCTATTTGTTGTTTATCTGGCTCTCTCTTTCCCCTATTACTGACAGGTCCAACCAATTAGGAACACTTATTGGATCAGCTCCCAGAAATTGAAAGAATGTTTGAAGCTGCGAAGGCTCACTCAAATAGTAGCTCCTTCCTTCCTTTTTTACTATTAAAGCCAATGGAAACCCCCAACGATAAGTAGCCCCCTTACTGCGCATATAATCCAGTAAAGGTTTTAATAACCTTCTTCTATTTTTGGTTTGCCAGCAAAGGTCTTGAAATATATGGATTTCCACCCCCTCCAGCACCCCTAAAGACCCTTCCTTCCATGCGGCCCTGAGAATCTCTTCCTTAGTCAAGTAAAAGTGGACTCTGCATAACACATCTCGGGGGTTCACTTGATCTTGGTATCGTACTGAGGGGATTCTATGGACTCTGTCCAATTCAAGAGCAGCGTCTGAGGGTTTTTTCTGAATTTTATTCAATAAGGTGGCTACAACCTCTCTTAGTTCCAGTCCTTCATATTTATCGGGTATACCTTTAATGCGAAGATTATTTCTTCTACTTCTATTTTCTGTTTCTTCAGCCTGCAATTGCAACCTGATCAAGTGTCTCTGTTGAAACAGTAATTTTTCCTCTAACTCAACCAGTCTGACTTCCATACCATTTTGCTGCTCCTCGCATCTCCCAATTTTTTGGTCGGCTTCCGCCACCTTTGTATGCACATTTTCAATCTCACCCCTCAGTGTAGCAGTGATGTTTGCTACTATCTGCTGTATGTCTTCTTTAGTAGGAAGTGCTTGAATAAGCCTACTAATTTGCCCAATATCTGTGGAGGATCCCGGTTCTCCTCTCCCAATCTCTTGTGAATGTTGTAGCTTAGCTGGGGTATGCGTTCCTGATGCCTCCGCTGCCATTATCTGACTGGTCATTTCGATGCCCAGGCTCCGTTTAGTTGCCTCCATGCTTAGACCCGATGGTGGGCTCAAACCCCCTAATCTAGGCTCTATGGAGGGCTCTAAGGTGGGCTCTATGGCGGGCTCTAACGGCCCCCCCAGGGATGGCAAGGCTCTATTTAATAAGTTCAGGATAGGTGGCTCCTTCACTGTATGTTCCACTATATGTAATGCCAAGTGTCCACCTGTAAGTGTTGAATGCTGGGCTCCTTCCTTCACAGTTTCAATGTATGAAGCTCTTCTCACCTGACTTCCAATAGGCGCTGCTCTCTGCTCCAGAGGCTTCTCCTTCTGACCTGTCAGCCGTGTATCAGTTGCTGTTGCGGGAGCAGCCGGCTCTGTGGATAAGGGAGCTATCCTTCCAGGCGCTGGTGATGAGCTCTCTATCAGCGAGTTCCTCCTGGTTGCTCCTCGGTCCGTCTGCTCGCCCCCCTTCCCGGTCATAAACCGAGTGATATGCGCTTGGCTCGGTTGCGGAAAGGCACCCCCGATATGCTTCGCGGCGCTCCGGCCTCGTCGCGACATCTGCCGCGCGAGCCTGTCTTTCTCCCCGCTCAAGGGACGTTAAGGGACGGGCGGGGATTACGAAGTTTTAGCCGCTCTCCTGGTTTAGCGAGCACCGCGGGACTCGGAGGACTCTCCTAGCGAGGACGCCTACTCCGCCATGCTTCCGACTCCTCCCCCAGAAAACGGAAGTCCCTCTTACTTTTTTTTTAAATGACAAAATTCATTCTAGATTGCATTTTAGTGTAAATATGAGATCTAATAAAGGGAATGGGGGGGGGGGGGTTTTCCTCGCGCTATGAAAATATTCACGTGAGTAAGTGAACAGATAAATACATCATTATATATAAAAAAATCATATATATAAAAAATGATTGAACAATTCCAGCAACAACACTAAACATGTGATATACACGCAAAAGATAAAAAGAAAAAAAAGGTAGATTGCGCTAGAAGTCACAACTTAATGCGAAAATAATAATAAGTGAATAATAAAGAAGTGAATAATAAAAAGTGCAAGTGCATAAATCACAAATATGAGATCTGAGGTCTTTTTGACCAGATCTCATAATTAAGAGGGATGTTTTATTTCTATCACAAGGAATGTAAAGTGACAATTTTTTTTTTTAACCACTTAAAGCGGGAGTTCACCCGAAATTTTTTTTTTAACATTAGATTGATGCTCATTTTGTCAAGGGGAATCGGGTAGTTTTTTTAAAATCGAAGCAGTACTTACCGTTTTAGAGAGCGATCTTCTCGGGCGCTTCCGGATATGGTCTTCGGGACTGGGCGTTCCTATTTTGATTGACAGGCTTCCGACAGTCGCATACATCGCGTCACGAGTAGCCGAAAGAAGCCGAACGTCGGTGCGGCTCTATACGGCACCTGCGCACCGACGTTCGGCTACTTTCGGAAAATCGTAACGCGATGTATGCGACCGTCGGAAGCCTGTCGGAAGCCTATCAAGTAGGAACGCCCAGTCCCGCAGCCCTACCCGGAAGCGGCGGAGAAGATGCATCTCTAAAACGGTAAGTACTGCTTCGATTGTAAAAAAAAACACCCGATTCCCCTTGACAAAACAAGCCTTAATCTAATGTTAAAAAAAAAAAAAAAAAAAAACGGGACTGCGTCGCGTTAACGGACAATTGCACGGTCGTGCGACGTGGCTCCCAAACAAAATTGGCGTCCTTTTTTTCCCACAAATAGAGCTTTCTTTTGGCGGTTTTTATTTTTTGCGTTATAAACAAAAATAGAGCGACAATTTTGAAAAAAATTCTATATTTTTTACTTTTTGCCATAATAAATATCCCCCAAAAATATATAAAAAAAGTTTTTTTTCCTCAGTTTAGGCCGATGCGTATTCTTCTACCTATTTTTGGTAAAAAAAAAAAAAAAAAAATCGCAATAAGCGTTTATCGATTGGTTTGCGCTAAATTTATAGCGTTTACAAAATAGGGGATAGTTTTATTGCATTTTGATAAAAAAAATTTTTTTTTACTGCTAATGGCGGCAATCAGCGATTTTTTTCGTGACTGCGACATTATTCGCACGATTTTGACACATTTTTGGGACCATTGTCATTTTCACAGCAAAAAATGCATTTAAAATGCATTGTTTACTGTGGAAATGACAGTTGCAGTTTGGGAGTTAACCACAGGGGGCGCTGATGGGGTTATGTGTGACCTGAAGTGTGTTTACAACTGTAGGGGGGTGTGGCTGTAGGTGTGACGTCATCAATTGTGTCCCCCTATAAAAAGGGATCACACGATCGATGACGCCGCCACAGTGAAGAACGGGGAAGCTGTGTTTACATACAGCTCTCCCCGTTCTTCAGCTCCGGGGACTGATCGCGGGACTCCAGAAGAGATCGGGTCCGCAGGTCACGGAGCTTTGGACTGGGTCGCGGGAGCAACGTACATATACATTGATGTGCCCAGCCGTGCCATTCTGCCAACGTATATCGTCGTGCAGCGGTCCTTAACCACTTCCCGACCGCGCCATAGGCATTTTACTGCTACGGCGCGGTCGAGTTGTTCTGACAGGACGTCCCTGGGACGTCCTCCCAGAATCCTCCACTTGCGCGCCCCCTGGGGCGCGCTCCTGGAATCATCCGTGAGCGCCGGGTCTAGAAGACCCGGCGCATCACGGATCGAAGTAAATTGCCGCTGATAGCGGCCGTTTACCACGTGATCGCTCCGTCAAATGACAGAGCGATCACTTGTAAACAAACCGGCGTCATTTTATGACGCCAGTTCCTCCCTCTCCTCTATGTACCGTTCGGAACAGTGTGAGAGGGGGGGGGGAGCGGGTGTCAGCAGCAGCTCTGTGGCTGGATCTGTGACTATTGCAGTCACAGGTCCAGCCATCCATCCATCCCAGCTCAGCTATCCCTGTGCAATACTCTGCAATACCCCTATAATCTGCAATACCCTGCGCAATACCCCTATAATCTGCAATACCCTGCGCAATACTCTACAATACCCCAATACTCTGCAATACCTTGCGCAATACTCTGCAATACCCTGCGCAATACTCTGCAATACCCCAATACTCTGCAATACCCTGCGCAATACCCCAATAATCTGCAATACCCTGCGCAATACTCTGCAATACCCCAATACCCTGCGCAATACTCCAATACCCTGCAATACCCTGCGCAATACTCTGCAATACCCCAATACCCTGCGTGATACTCTGCAATACCCCAATACCCTGCAATACCCTGCGCGATACTCTGCAATACCCCAATACTCTGCAATACCCCAATACTCTGCAATACCCCAATACCCTGTGCGATACTCTGCAATACCCCAATACCCTGTGCGATACTCTGCAATACCCCAATACCCTGCGCGATACTCTGCAGTCTTCCCAGCCTAGATGTGAGATGTGGGGTCTTATTGACCCCGTATCTCACTGTAAAGAGGACCTGTCATGCTATATTCCTATTACAAGGGATTTTTACATTCCTTATAATAGGAATAAAAAAAAAAGTTTTTTTTGGGGAAAAAAGTGTCAAAATAAAGTAAAATGAACAATAATTTTTATTTATTTTTTTTAAAGCGCCCCTGTCCCCGTGTGCTCGCATGCAGAAGCGAACGCATACGTAAGTCCCGCTCACATATGAAAAACGGTGTTCAAGCTACACATGTGAGGTATCGCTGCAAGCGTTAGAGCGAGAGCAATCATTTTGGCCCTAGACCTCCTCTGTAACTAAAAACATGTAACCAATAAAAGAGTCGCCTATGGGGAAGTTTGGCGCCATTCCATGAGTGTGCGCAATTTTGAAGTGTGACATGTTAGGTATCTATTTACTCGGCGTAAATTCATCTTTCACATTATGAAAAAAAAATTGGGCTAACTTTACGGTTTTGTTTTTTTTAAGCACAAAACTGTTTTTTTTTTAAAAACACGCGTTCAAAAAATTTCTGCGAAAATACCATGTGAGATAAAAAGTTGTAACGGCCGCCATTGTATTCTCTAGGGTCTTTGCTAAAGAAGCATATATAATGTTTTGGGGTTCTATGTAATTTTCTAGCAAGTAAATGATGTTTTTTACATGTAGGAGAGAAATGTCAGAATTGGCCTGGGTGCTCCAGAACGCCTGATGGTGCTCCCTGCATGTTGTGCCTCTGTATGTGGCCACGCTGTGTAAAAGTCTCACATGTGGTATCGCCATACTCGGGAGGAATAGCAGAATGTGTTTTGGGGTGTAATTTGTGGTATGCATATGCTGTGTGTGAGAAATAACCTGCTAATATGACAGAAACAAGTTTTTTTTTTTTGTTTTTTGTTTCTTTTACAGAATTTTCAGTCATTTTTCTTTTATAGCGCAAAAAATAAAAAACCCAGAGGTGATCAAATACCACCAAAAGAAAGCTCTATTTGTGTGAAAAAAAGGACAAAAATTTCAAATGGGTACAATGTTGTATGACTGAGTAATTGTCATTCAAATTGTGAGAGCACCGAAAGCTGAAAATTGGTCTGGTCAGGAAGGGGGTTTAAGTGCCCAGTGGTCAAGTGGTTAAGTGGTTAAAAGAACAGTGTAAAAAAAGAACAAGGTAGGAAAAAAAAAACGTTCTCGCGCGCAGAAGCGAACGCATACGTGAGCAGTGCCCGCATATGAAAACGTGTTCAAACCACACGTGAGGCATCACCACAATCGGTAGAGCGAGAGAAAAAATTCTAGCCCTAGACCTCCTCTAACTCAAAACATGCAACCTGTAGAATATTTTAAATGTCGCCTATGGAAACTTTTAAGGGTAAAAGTTTGTCGCCATTTCACGAGCGGGCACCATATTGAAGCGTGACATGTTGGGTATCAATTTACTCGTAACTTTCTTCTCTTCATGGACGGACACAGCCTTAATCTTGACAAAGTGGGTATTAGCCTTCCTTTAGGAGTGACTAGGCAGAATGTGTTAACATCAAAGCTCAACAGCCCCGCCCAGGGGGCGATCCTACTGGCTATATCCCCTCAGCCTGCACTCAGCAGCTCAGTTTGTCAAAAGCAGTACAACTTAAAAAGGAGGGGTGGGCGCTGTGTCAGTCCATGAACTCAGAGAAAAGGATTTTACGGTAAGTACACAGCCTTAACCTTGACAAAGTGGGACGTACCAAAGCAGTGTCAAAAAACGAGGGGTGGGGGGCGTGGCCTGGACATGGCTGAGTGAAGCTGCTTTCTCCTCGAGCTCCCGGCCTTGTCCTCCCCTTTACCGGCCAAAACAGCAGAAAAGTCGGCATGCAATCGACTAAGAAGCGCAGCACTAAAACTAACACCCGGGTGACAAGATCCAACACGCCAGCGAGAGATTTGCACCAATATTTCCAGTACCAGGCTCAGGCTTCTCCGGGGGCCAGAGCGACGGCACCACGAGGCTCAGCAAGGGCCAACCTGGCAGACGCACGAGAGGACGGCGAGTGGCTCCTGTCCCTTGACGAGCCGGAACAGGCACCCGAGCCAGCGGCAACCCCGAGACCCCCGGTCCTACAAATGGATTCCCCGTCCTCCTCCCCGGGGGGCTCCTCGGCGGAGCAAGATATCCGGGCCTTGCTGAAGGCCCTACCCACGCGGTCCGACATAGAAGCCCTGATTCTAAAACTAGAGGAAACTCACCGCCGCGACATCCAGGAAGTAAGGGCGGAGGTGTCCACACTGACGGAAAGGGTGACTTCGGGTGAGGTGGCATCTTCAGCCCTGGAGCAACGGGTGGCGGGCCTGGAACGGGCGAGGGACCAGCACCGAGACGCGGCGATCGCCCTACAGCTCCACCTGGAGGACGTGGAGGACCGAAGTCGCCGCAACAACGTGCGGCTTCGGGGAGTGCCGGAGACGGTAGAGGCAGAAGCCCTGGAGGAGAAGATCCAGGAGCTATTCCGGGACATTCTGGAAGAACCTACGGCAGTGGTGGAGATCGATAGAGCGCATCGAGTGATGGGCCCCAGACTGGAAGACCCGGACAGGCCACGTGACGTCCTCTGCAGGCTGCTGAGGTACGCCCAAAAGGAGCGAATTGTCCGGGGAGCATGGGAACGAGGCGAGGTGCGCGTTGACGGAGCAACGGTCACAGTTCTGCCGGACCTGTCCAGGGCAACTCTCCGCCGTCGGGCAATGCTGAAGCCGGCGCTGGAACTCGCCAGACAACTGGGCTTCACTTACAGGTGGGGCTATCCACTCTCGGTCACGTTCAGGAAGGACGGAAGGGCCTACACGGTGCAATCCCCTGCGGACCTGCCTGGACTGTTCGGATTCCTGGGAGCGGAGCCGGTGCAGATCCCGGACTGGCTACAAATCCTGCCACGCGCACCTGGAAGATCGGGACCCTCCAGCTACAGAGTGGCAGCACAGCAACGCCAGGACAGACGACGCCGGCGGGCACCATCTGGAGACGCACTACAGGAGGGACGTGAGTAGGCCTTGCGCCGCAGCCCGCATTACGCGCCACATCCCCGTACCCCCGTTCACGACACACTATCCCTGCCGCCCCTAGGAGCTGCTGGAAGCCCCACCTGTATAGGCCATGATACCCTGGCGAGCCGAGATTTCGGAGTACACTGACCCGCATCTGCCCCCTCCTTTGCAAGGATGGCTGTAGGCCTCCTACCACACTGGCCCGAGATATCAGAGAACACCCGCAGGCACAGACTTAGCTGGACAAGCCCTCTGCTGCAGCCCACACATTACTCGGCCACGGGGGAGGAGGGTGGAGGTTGGCAATTATCCCCCCCCTTCATTTGGTTTACTATCTGTGAGGATCTGGGGAGTTCCATGTGATGCAGGGCCTCGGCCAGCCTGACACTGACACTCCCTGCTGGTCCATAGCAATTCCGCAGCACATGAGTTCATCGTGCTGACCCTGTGGAGAGTGGGGATTCCCCCCCCCCTGTGCCCCAAAGAGAGACAGGGGTTATGGTACCAGACTGCTTTTTGTTATGTGGGGACATGCCATACGGTGGGAGAGATGTGTAACAGAACAGAGGGGGTTTGCAGCGGAAGCGTTATAATGCAGAACTAGTCATACGGCTTATGGGGAAAGAAATTCTGTATAAGAGAGGGAGAGGGGGCGGGGGGGGGGTGGATGGTGCGGCTGCTCACTGAACTGGTCTCACGTAATAGTTCTGGCATACTGTTCAGATGCCTGACGGGGTTCTCTCTCCCGGGAGGGAGGAGGGGAGTTAACACCCCACGCTGGGAGACGTACTATAGGGTCCTTCTGGGTTTAATCTGTTTGAAGAGTCTTATGACCCTATCTTTAATTGTTCCTCTTGGTTACACCTTAATATTACCTCTTTAAGAATGTGGTGTTGATATTTTCACATGTGTTATACTTGATTGCAATGTGGGCTTTAATCCTAACGACATTGACTGCCGGTGGGGGGGGGGGGGGGGTACCGGGAGCTTGCTCTGCCGGTCCTGTTCTGCCATCTACCCACCTAGGCCTGCGCTCAATTGCCAGTGTTTCACTGGAGAGTGCTTTTAGCTATTTGAGCTATATTAGTATTTCTACTTTGGCCACACGCCCTTGTGTAGGCCTCCTAAATCTTTAAACTCTACTCTCTACCCCGCTATCTCCCCCTCCTACTCCCCTCTACTCTCCCAGTCACACGTAGTGTGAGGACTGGACCCCCCCCCCTCCCTGACCCCTCCCCCCTTCCCTGACCCCTCCCCATTTATTTGGACCGGGGGGCTCGCCCTCCGGTGACTCGCGATCATGGACAGACTAAAAGTGGTATCTTTGAACGCTAAGGGATTAAACATCCCGGAAAAAAGGAGAATGCTCCTACACGACATGCGCCGCCTGGGAGCGGATGTAATTATGCTCCAGGAGACACACTTTAGAGACCAAAAACTACCCCTACTAAAAAATAGATACTACCCTGTAGTATACCACTCCAATTATACGGAATCAAAGTCCCGGGGGGTCTCCATATTGATTTCGGCCAGAATTCCATGGTCACTCGGGGAAGCTAAATTAGACGAAGCAGGACGCTTTCTTTTTCTGAAGGGCAAAATCGGCCAAACGCAGGTCACCCTCGCGAACTTATACGCCCCCAATGACCACCAAGACTCATTCCTGACCAGACACTTGAGCAAACTGACACGCTTTGCGGAGGGCCGACTAATCATAGGGGGCGACCTTAATATCCCATTGATCCCGTCGGAGGACACGTCGACGGGCACTGCCTCAACCTCTAGAGACTCTCGAAAACGGATACATGCGGCGATGCATTCGGCTCAGCTGATCGATACTTGGCGCCTCTTCCACCCTGGAGAGAGGGGCTATACCTTTTACTCTAAACCGCATGGCTCCTATTCGCGGATAGATTATTTCCTAGTTCCCCACAGGCAGTTAGATGCGGTCAAGGAGGTAAAGATCGGACACATTACGTGGTCTGACCACGCCCCGATCACATTAATCTATGCCCTAGCAGAAACCCAGACCACACAGAGACAGACCTGGCGACTGAACGAGAGCCTATTACAAGACTCGGACACAATGGCGGAAGTAGTCAGGGAGGTGGGACACTATTTTGATACGAACACAACACAGGATAGTACTGCAGGTGTGGTGTGGGAAGCCCATAAAGCGGTTGTGCGGGGACTCTTGATTAAACATGGTTCCAGGCTGAAGAAAGCAAGAACGGAGCAGTTAAATGCCCTGCTTGCTAAGCTACACATAATGGAGGCCCAACATAAACAGAATCCGACTCCCCAGGTGGGTTCGGACCTGAATATTGTCCGTAAGCAGATCACAGACTTGCTACACTACAAGGCAAAGGCAGCAATGCAGGTGTGCAGGGGAAAAATTTATGAGTCGGGTAACAAATGTGGGAGGATGCTGGCACAGGCGATCCGCAAGCAAAATATGGCATCATATATTCCACATATAGTGGCAAGGGATGGGAAAAAGTTATCATTACCACACCAAATCTCACAAGAATTTAAGACCTTCTACTCCCATCTCTACAACCTCCCCTCCCCACAAGCGGACCCAGACCGAGACTTGACATCTGCATACCTAAACAGCTCTGGCATGCCGACATTGACATCAGACATGAGGGAGACACTGGAAGAGCCAATTACCTTGTCGGAAATCCAAGCGGCGCTAAAGTCCTCAAAACCAGGCAAGGCCCCAGGCCCGGATGGCCTCACCACGGCTTATTACAAAGCCCTACTCCCGACCCTGGGTAGTCGGATGGTAAACCTGTTTAACACGGTAGGTTCAGAGGGCACATTTCATATAGACACCCTGCAGGCACAAATAGCAGTAATTCATAAGGAGGGTAAAGACCCCAGCCAGTGTGGTAGCTACCGCCCCATATCTTTACTAAACACCGACATAAAAATATTCACGAAACTGATCGCCACTAGATTTCAACAATACCTCCCCGACCTCATACATCTGGATCAAGTGGGCTTTGTCCCGACCAGAGAGGCCAGGGATAATACAACTAAGGTACTAAACTTGTTACATGTAGCAAACAAGACAAAGGTCCCATGTGTTTTTGTAGGTACGGATGCCGAAAAGGCATTCGACCGAGTGAATTGGCAATTCATGTTCTCCACCTTAAAACATGTGGGAGTGGGGCGGAGGATGCTACACTGGATAACGGCGGCATATACGAATCCCACGGCCAGGGTGAGGGCGAACAGCACACTGTCGGACCCATTCCCAATTACTAATGGGACTAGGCAGGGTTGCCCATTGTCACCCCTCCTGTTCGCTCTGACCCTGGAGCCCTTTTTACAACACGTCAGGCAGAACCCAAATATCTACGGGATTACGGTGGGGGAAGGTCACTATAAAATTTCAGCCTACGCGGATGACATGCTGTTCTCCCTGACCAATCCAGCGGTGTCCCTCCCAAATTTGATGCGGGAATTCGAAGAATATGGCCGGCTGGCCAACCTAAAAATTAACTTTACAAAATCTGAGGCGATGGGAGTGGGGATTCCACAACAGCAACTAAGACGACTTGAACAAGACTTTAAACTGAAATGGACGGATTTAGCATTGACATATCTGGGCACGCGCATCCCGCCGAAACTCTCTGACATCTACAAACTTAATTTCCCCCCCCTACTTAAGACAGTCCAACGACTACTGAATGAGTGGACCACGGGACTACACTCATGGTTCGGGAGGAACAGCATCCTAAAGATGACTATACTGCCGAAATTTATATACTTAATACAGGCTCTCCCAATTCACATCCCGGCGACATACTTGAAGCAAACGCAGACCGCATTCGGGGAGTTTCTGTGGGCAGGGAGGCGACCCCGGGTGCAGAGAGCAGTACTCTACCTACCTAAACTAAGCGGGGGACTGGCCATGCCAAACATAAAAACGTACTACCAGGCGGCGCAACTTAATCGGCTCATAGACTGGTGCCGTCACAGATCACTTAAACTTTGGCCCCGACTGGAACAGGAACAGAGCGAGGTCCTACTGAGACGCGCCCCGTGGTGCCAAACCCTACAAAGCATAGACGTATACCAACACCCGATAATAGGAAACACTATAAAAATCTGCTCCAGACTGCTGAGACAGGGCCGCCTTGCGTCGGAAAGTTCACCCCTGCGCCCTATTCTGGGCAACCCAGACTTCACGCCCGGTCTTAACGATGCCAGGTTCACCACATTAAGCGAGTCAGGTTATTTCCAGGCCTCACACTTCAGTGAATCGGGCAGGTGGAAGACGCTAGCGCAGTTGATGGACAGCTCGAGCAGTTTTCGACTGGACTTTCTGAGGGCCGGCCAACTAAGCCACTTTCTTAAGACCATGACACCCCCCCCCCGCGGGCCGTACCCTTACGTCACTGGAGGAGATGTGCGAAGAGACGGGAGCGTTACCTCATGCGCTCTCGCTGCTTCATGCATTACTAGTGGAGCCCCAAGAAAGCTATCAACTCCCGAGCCTAGGGAAGTGGGAACAAGACCTGGGAGCCCAATTCACAACTAATAAGAGACAACATATCTTAACATTCACGCACAAATCATCGATCTGCGTTAGAGTCCAGGAGACTAATTACAAGCTTCTGACAAGGTGGTATAGAACGCCGGTCGTGCTGAATAAACTGTTCTCAGACGTATCGGATCTTTGCTGGAGATGCCAGCTAGAGAAGGGGACTTTGATGCACATCTTTTGGACGTGCCCACGCATTAGGCCATACTGGGAGGAAATCAGGCGAATCACCCAAAAATTCACGGATCGAAGGGTGCCGGATGATCCGGCATACTTCTTGCTCCACGCGACAGACACCCCGGCGCGGATCTATAAAAAATCCATTGTAAGACACTTGCTGGACGCTGCTAAAGCCTGCGTTCCATTGTGCTGGAAGTCACCGCACCCACCGACTGTATCCATGTGGTTGAGGAAGGTGGACGAGATTGGCTGGCTAGAAGATTTGGTCCTTTCAAAGCAGGATAGAAACGAACAATACTCTCAGACGTGGCAGCTCTGGACAATGTTCAAATACTCAGAGGAGGGCCAGGCCCTCAGAGGTGAACATCAGACCCCACAATTAGACTGACTCACCTGTGCCTGCCCCGAAGCCCTCCTGAATGCGAGGCCGGGGCGGCCACTGGAAGGAGAAAGCCAGATGTAACTGGATGTCCATGGTCGCGAGACCCCCCCCCCCCCCTCCTTTTTCTTTCTCTCTACCCCCTCCCTCACCCCCGCTTTTCTAGCTAACCTTATATTCTCACTTTGCTGGACTGCCTACCCGAGCAGTTCCGGCATTCTTCCTTCCTTTTTCCTAATTCATTTCGCTCTTAGAAAACGGAAAAGATATGGGAGGCTGGGCCACGGCTGCAGACTGTTATGTTTAGGCAATGCCACTTGAATTTATACACATGTACACTGACTACGGCTGTTGTATTGTTATTGATGTGGTTCATGTGGACCAGCCTTGTATGTTGTGTAAATAAAAAATTAAAAAAAAAAAAAAAACGAGGGGTGGGAACAGCATAACATGAAACTTCACCCCAAAACAAAACAGAGCTCCTCAACTGAGAAGTTGTAACTCTAAACAGCCGCCTGCAAAACTTTGCGACCGAAAGAAGCATCCGAAGATGCACGCACATCAACCTTGTATAATTTTGTGAAAGTGTGAACGGACGGCCAGGTGGCCGCCTTACACACCTGGGAAACAGATGCTTGATGTTGGAAAGACCAAGAGGCACCTATTGTCCTGGTCGAATGTGCCGTGACAGGAAAGAGGGGGGCCCGACCCATTATGGCGTAAGCCTAAATCACTATATGTTGTGTTATATCCTCTGTGTTGTGAGAGACACAAGACTCTGGGCTGGAACAATGGATGTTTATTCAGTACAGCCTGTACACTGCAACATGCATCTCAGGACATTACATATCTCTGCGTCTTACATGTGGTCTCTCTAAGATGGCTACTGTACCCCTTGACCCTTGTCATCACTGCTGGGTGGAGCCAGCCTTAAAGTGCCAGTCCATGTGAAACCCTTCAGGTATAACACCTTCCATCCATCCCTAAAAAAAAAAACAAAAAAAAAAAAACACAACAAAACAATAACAGGCACAAAACATTAACTGATAACTGTCCAATAACAGTCCTCCAAACACAGGAGAATTACGGGACTTCAAGCTTGCGGGGTTAATATGTCATCGGATCCTTCCGTCGGCCCCGTCGAAAGTCTCGTAACCGCTCTTGCAACTGAAACCGGTCAGGAGGGCGACAGTGTCGTTGAGGCCGGGCATCCAGCGATTCTGGACCGGAGGAAACAGGGCTGGCCGGAATGGGTACCGGCGGGGCCAAGAAGGGATCCCCAGCTCAGAGGGTAAACAGGCCTCCGGACCAGAGCTGGCGGGCTCTGTTGGAGACGAGTTCAAAAGTTCAGAGTCCCCACAATCATCAGTCTCTGTGCATCCTGATTCGCTGGGAGCAGATCCTTGAGATACTGGTGGTTCAGCCGGCATCAGGGATTCGGGCAGTTGAGAACGAGGACGCAGTTGGTCCGCATGACGTCTGCAAATGGAACCATCTTCCAGGCGTACCTTGTACATCTTGGGTCCCAAGGTCTCTGCAATGACAGCAGGAAGCCAACGGGTGTTGGAAGCCCCATAAGATCGGGCCCATACCTTTTGTTGGGCTGTGAATCGGGGGAGCTCATTGTGTTGGACCATCTTGTCTTGGGACTGTAGTACATGTTCCTGGACTGTTTGAGGGCGGAGCATATCCAAAACAGTCCATGGCTGCCGCCCCAGAAGGAGTTCTGCTGGAGTTTTCCCAGTGGTTGCATGTGGTGTGTTTCTGTAAGCAGAAAGGAAGGAGTCCAGCTGCTGGGGTGACAGGGACTGTTGTTTACTTGCAGCCACTGTAGCTTTGAAATAGCGTTTAAAAGTCTGCACAAACCGCTCTGCTTGACCATTTGTAGCCGGGTGGTAAGGTGCGGTCAACTTGTGCTTGATGTTGTGGGCAGTCAGGAAATGCTGAAACTCCTGACTGGTGAATTGTGCACCGTTGTCTGTGACGATTTCTCTGGGGTATCCAAACGTAGCAGCGAGATGTAACAGTATGGAAACCGTTGCCTTAGTCGTTGGCTGAGTAACAGGAATGACCTCAGGCCACTTTGAATGGGCGTCCACTATGATCAAGAAGGTGTGTCCTCTGATCGGGCCTGCAAAGTCCAAGTGTAGGCGAAACCAAGGAACCGTGGGCCAAGTCCAGGGCTGGACGCACCCTTGAGGAGGGTCTCTTGCCGTTTGTGCACATCCAGCACAAGCATTCACATATGTTGTGATATCTGAGTCTAGGTTTGGCCACCACACATAGCCTCTGGCCTTTTGTTTCATACGTGTGCTCCCGGGATGACCAGTATGTAGCAAGTCCAGAATGTGTCTCCGGAGGGTCTGTGGATGATCACTCGGTCTCCCCATAAAACACAGTTGCCAGCCACAGTTAATTCCATACGCCTACGGAAATAAGGTTCATACTCCTGTGTGACAGTTGCAGGCCAACCGGAACGTACCCAGGAGAGTATGGTTTTCAGAAAGGTATCCTTGTTTGTATGGGCTGCTATCTCCCCAGAAGACAAGAAGGACAGGCTGGTGTAACGACAACT
Organism: Rana temporaria; assembly: GCF_905171775.1. Taxonomy (NCBI): domain Eukaryota; kingdom Metazoa; phylum Chordata; class Amphibia; order Anura; family Ranidae; genus Rana; species Rana temporaria. The sequence continues at coordinate 94,079,952 of NC_053500.1, read as the reverse complement.
CTTGACCGGTGGAGAAGAGTCCATGGACCTCCCTGTCAGTCGGGACATAGCGTCCGCATTAGCATTGGCATCATGACCACGATACTGAATTTTGTAGCTGTATGCCCCCAAGAATAGGGCATAGCGTTGGAGGCGGGCCGCAGTAGTCTGGGAGATGCCTTTGTCAGGGCTAAAGATCTGAAGGAGTGGTTTATGGTCCGTCAGTATGGTGAATTCCCTACCATACAGGTAAAGATGAAACTTCTTAATTGCCCATATCAGCGCAAGAGCCTCTTTGTCAATGTGTGAGTAATTGCTTTCTGCTTTTGTCAAAGACCTGGAGGCAAATGCCACTGGTTTTTCTGACCCATCTGGTAAGATGTGAGATAGTACCGCCCCCAGACCATAGGGTGAGGCATCACAAGCCAAGGTGAGAGGCTTCTGGAGGTCATAGTGCACGAGCATGCGTGACGCCAACAGCTTCCGCTTAGAAACTTCAAAAGCACGTTGGCATGCAGCCGACCAGTCCCATCTGGAGTGTTTCTCCAAAAGCTTGTTCAACGGAAACAAGGTGTGTGCCAGCTCTGGCAGGAATTTGTGGCAATAGTTCAGCAAGCCAAGGTATGATCGCAGCTGCTGGACGTTGGTTGGGGCTGGAGCTTTGACTAAAGCATCAACCTTGGCTTCCGTGGTGTGTATACCTTCTGCATCCACAAGGTGGCCACAAAACTCCAATTTAGGCACCATGAATTGGCATTTTGCTAAGTTCACTTTCAGACCCTGTTCTTGGAGTCTCGCCAACACAAGCTCCACATTCTGCTTGTGTTCCTGGTCGGTCCGTCCTGTAATGAGCATGTCATCTAGCAGGCACTGAGTGAAAGGAATGTCCGCCAAAATCTCGTCCATTTTTCGTTGCCAAATGGCTGGGGCAGAGGCTACCCCAAACACCATCCGATTATATTGATACAGTCCCTTGTGGGTGTTGATGGTCAGAAACTTGCGGGAAGAAGGATGGGCCTCAAACTGTAAATATGCTTGTTTGAGATCAAGCTTGGTGAACTTTTGACCTCCTGCAAGAGAGGCAAAAATGTCATCTACTCTGGGTAGGGGATACTGGTCTATTTCCAGTTGAGAGTTCAGTGCCATGCGGAAATCACCACAAATGCGCAAGTCCCCATTCGATTTCTTTACCGGTACAACTGGTGATGCCCACTCGCTGTGCTCTACCTTTGAGATGACACCTTGTTCCTCCAGCCGACTTAGTTCTGCTTCCACACCTGCTCGGAGTGCGAAAGGTACTGTCCGAGCTTTGAAGAACTTAGGCTGAGCGTTGGGTTTCAGCTTGAGTCTCACACAGTCATGCTTTATTTTTCCCAACTGGTCATCAAAAATCTTTGGGAACCGCTGCTTCAGGGACACCACCCATCCCTCATTATCTCCTAATGGAATGGTAACGGTGTTACAGGGACTTATGGCGATGTCTGGCATACCAAAGTGAGCAATCCAGTCCCTCCCAAAGAGAGGGGGTCCCCCATTTTCTAGGATATATAATGGCAGTCTCTTTGTCTGACCCTTGTACAATACCTGTACTTTTGCGTAACCCAGTGGGTGGAGTATCTGCTTTGAGTATGTCTGCAGTTTGATTGGTGTTGGGCGGACAGTTTTTCGGGTCTGAAGTTGTCTCCATTGTTTCTGGGTGATAACTGAAACTGCTGCTCCTGTGTCTACATCCATCCTGAGTTTCTTTCCCTCAATGGTTACATCTACAGTCATTGCGGAGGGTGCTGAATGCATATGATGTATGTCTAACCTGTGGAGCACTTCCTCATCCTCTGACTCAGATGATGATGTATATCTTCCCACCATATATGTCTTAGTCTTGGGGTTCAGAGGTTGTTTATCTCGCACCTTCTTGCTACGGCAAATTCGTTTCAGATGGCCGGTCCTACCGCAATTATGACAGGTCTGATCCTTAAACCGGCAGACTTTGTGATCATGGTCTGTATTCCCACAACGGTGGCAAGCTGACTCCCGGCTTGGTGGGGGTCTGTATTTCCAGTTTGCAGCAGTTGGTTTGACTGCTGTCCTGAAAACTTCCTGCTTCACCTCTTCCCTTCTGCTCTGGGGGTTCAATTCCTCTGTATCTTTCACAGCCATTTCCATCACTGAAGATATCTCAATTGCCTTTGTAAGGGTAAGGTCTTTCTCTGTTAACAGTCTCTTTTGTGTTGACTCACAATTCAGTCCCATGACAAACTTATCTCTCAGTGCAGTAGGTAGGTAGTCCCCAAAAGAACAGGTAGAGGCTAGTCTGCGAAGGGCGAGCACATAAACTTTAATCTCTTCACCTGTCTGCTGCTGCCGCTGATAGAAGCGAAATCTTTCTGCAATTTCTAGTGGTTTAGGATGGAAGTGATCCTCTAGCAGTGTCAGCAGCTCTGCCAATGTCTTAGCTGCTGGTTTTACAGGGGAAAGCAGATCCCTCAGAGTGTCATATGTCTTGGCCCCAACCACTGTCAGAAACACTGCTACTTGCCTGTTGTCTGGGATGTCATTTGCACTGAAATACTGTTCCAGTCTCTCAACCCAGGAACTCCAGGATGTCTGTTCTCCATCAAACTCACTTAATGTCCCGATTAATGACATTTTCCTGCTGGGATCTGTGATTGCTTTTATCCAGGTGACAATCCACAATGTCTTTGTCTCTCTCTCAGACTGATAGACACTTTGTAAATCCCATCCTCGTCGCCACTGTTATATCCTCTGTGTTGTGAGAGACACAAGACTCTGGGCTGGAACAATGGATGTTTATTCAGTACAGCCTGTACACTGCAACATGCATCTCAGGACATTACATATCTCTGCTTCTTACATGTGGTCTCTCTAAGATGGCTACTGTACCCCTTGACCCTTGTCATCACTGCTGGGTGGAGCCAGCCTTAAAGTGCCAGTCCATGTGAAACCCTTCAGGTATAACATGTTGGATCCACCTCAAGATGGTGGCAGACGAGACCGCTATGCCCTTCTTGGGACCAGCCACCAAAACAAACAGCAAGTCTGACCTCCGGAACTGAGCAGTAGCAGAGAAGTATACTCTCAGAGCTCGGACATTGTCCAAGGAATGTAACGCCGCCTCTTTAGGATGCGACGGACGAGGACACAAGGATGTAAGTACAATGTCCTCATTGAGATGAAAGGCCGAAACTACCTTAGGTAGAAAAGAAGGCTGCGGACGAAGCACCACCTTATCCTTGTGGAAGATCTGATAAGGAGCCTTGCATGACAAGGCTGCCAGCTCAGAAACCTGTCTGACGTAACAGCCACCAAAAAGATGACTTTCTGAGAAAGCGTCAACAAGAGAATTTCCCTAATGTTCTCAAACGGTGGCTTCTGAAGCACCGAGAGGACCAGATTCAAGTCCCACAGAGATAGTGGGGGGACGGACCAGAGGGGCCACATGGCGAACCCCCTGTACAAACGTTCTCACTAGAGAGTGAGCCACCAAAGGGTCATTGAAAAAAAGACAGTCAATGCAGATATCTGCCCCTTAAATCGTACTTAAAGCAACTGTAAGAACAGCAGGACTCTGGAAACCAAGTCCGCGGATTCCACCTTTTTTCCCTCACAAAAGGCTATGTAGGCCTTGCAAGTCCGATGGTAAATCTTCCTAGAGGCTAACTTCCTAGCCTTCCTCATGGTAGGAATCACAGAATCCGACATTCCCCGGTCTCTTAGCACATGGCTTTCAATAGCTATGCCGTTAAAGCCAGCGACTGTAAAGCAGGCTGAAATATGGGACCTTGTGACAGCAGGTCCTCTTGCAGCGGTAGACGCCAAGGGACGTCTGCTACTAGATGCACTAGGTCGGCGTACCAAGGATGCCGAGGCCACTCCGGAGCAATTGGAATCCCCTCTGTCTCCACTCTGCGAAGCAGATGAGGAAGGGGGTCTTAGAGGAGGGAAGGCATAGATTAGCCGGTACTGACTCCACGGTGCCACTAATGCATCCGTCGCGTCTGCCCATGGGTCTCTTGACCTGGCCACAAACCTCAATACCTTCCGATTGAGTCGAGATGCCAGGAGATCTACGTCTGGCATGCCCCATCTTTGGCAAAGGAGCTGAAACACATCTGGGTGCAGAGACCAGTCTCCTTAGTTCAGCATCTGGCGACTCAGGTAGTCCACCTGCCAGTTTTCCACGCCCGGAATGTATACTGCCGACAGGGCCGGTACGCTTCTTTCTGCCCACCTTAGGATGTGAGCAACCTCTGAAGCTGCAGCCAAACTTCTTGTTCCTCCCTGATAGTTGACATATGCCACTGCCATGGCGTTGTCTGACTGGACACCCATGTAGCCTCTGATACCAAGTGGAGAGGCACAGCACAAAGTTCCAGGACATTGACCGGCAAAAGGGATTCCTCTGGAGACCAGCGACCTTTGGTCGACTGAACCCCCCCAGACTCCCCCCCCCAACCGGTAAGGCTGGCGTCCGTCGAGATTACCATCCAGTGAAAAGAAAGGAATGATTTACCGGCCAGAAGTGCCGGTGATGTCAGCCACTAACCAGGTGGCTCACCCGGATTTGACAATCCAGGGAAGATGGGCAATTTCCTTCTGTAACACTTGCATGTTAAATTGTGCATATGGTACCGCCTCGAAGAAGGCCAAAATGAGGCCCAGGACTCGCATGCAAAAGCGGAGAGACGACCATCTTTGGGATGTCAACTGCCGCACCTCAGCCTGAAGGGTCTGCAACTTTACCACAGGGAGAAAAACCTTTGCCTCGGAGTCCAGAATCAACCTCAGATACACTAGGCGTTGAGTCAGTACCATTACTGACTTCTGAGTGTTCAGCATCCAACCAAAGTGTCGAACGGTTTGACAGGTTATAGACACGCTCACCTCATTTTTTTTTTTCTTTCATCTTTATATTCTTTATTGGTTTTCTTCATCGTATAAAAAAAACAGGTTACATTAATATAAAACCTTGATATTATATTTTCTTATTAAAACATAATCTTTTCAATTTCTTCTCCCCTCTCCCCCCCTCTTCTTCTATAATATTTTCGTTTATTTTTTCATAAGACTACACCTCAAAGACATTACATCTTTTACCGTGCAAACACACTATAGAGTATGTAAATGTGCATTCAGAGAAACTCATTAACCCGGAGACTACTGCATAAACAAGCTGGTCATATGGTATTAATCTGTGAGTACTCTAGCAACGATTCATCACACACATATTCTTTATTAACCACTTCCCGACCTCCTCATGTACATTTACGTCGGCAGAATGGCACGGACAGGCACATCAACGTACCTGTACGTGCCTGCCTAGACGTGGGTGGGGGGTCCGATCGGGACCCCCCCCCGGTACATGCGGAGGTCGGGTCCGCTCGGGGAGCGATCCGGGACGACGGCGCGGCTATTTGTTTATAGCCGCTCCGTCGCGATCGCTCCCCGGAGCTGAAGAACGGGGAGAGCCGTGTGTAAACACGGCTTCCCCATGCTTTACTGTGGCGGCGCATCGATCGAGTGATCCCTTTTATAGGGGAGACTCGATCGATGATGTCAATCCTACAGCCACACCCCCCTACACTAGAAAACACATACACAGTGATCCCTAAATGTTACAGCGCCCCCTGTGTTTAACTCCCAAACTGCAACTGTCATTTTCACAATAAACAATGCAATTTAAATGCATTTTTTGCTGTGAAAATGACAATGGTCCCAAAAATGTGTCAAAATTGTCCGAAGTGTCCGCCACAATGTCGCAGTCACGAAAAAAATCGCTGATCGCCGCCATTACTAGTAAAAAAAATAAAAAAAATAAAAATGCAAAAAAAACTATCCCCTATTTTGTAAACGCTATAAATGTTGCGCAAACCAACCGATAAACGATTATTGCGATTTTTTTTTACCAAAAATAGGTAGAAGAATACGTATCGGCCTAAACTGAGGAAAAAAAAAATTTTTATATATGTTTTTGGGGGATATTTATTACAGCAAAAAGTAAAAAATATTGAATTTTTTTCAAAATTGTCGCTCTATTTTTGTTTATAGCGCAAAAAATAAAAACCGCAGAGGTGATCAAATACCACCAAAAGAAAGCTCTAATTGTGGGGAAAAAAGGACGCCAATTTTGTTTGGGAGCCACGTCGCACGACCGCGCAATTGTCTGTTAAAGCGACGCAGTCCCGAACTGTAAAAACCCCTTGGGTCTTTAGCCAGCATATTGGTCCGGGGCTTAAGTGGTTAATTAACCATCTTTTAGTATTACTTTGAAAATGTGGTTAGAAAGGATTGGTTAAAAAGCAATCATTTAATAGCACTCTGTTATGATCAGCTGTCTATTACACCAATATTAATTTGATCCTTCAATACCAATTAAAGGGGCTGCAAAGGCCCCTCCGGCCCGCCCACCCCAACCCCCCCCCCCTCCAATTGCTCCCTCCCCCTGCTCGTGTCCCCCCCCCCGCCCCCAGCAAGCTCCCCACCACAATCCAAGCAGTGGTCAGTCAGCCAGAACAGCTCACGGATCAGCCCACCGAGGAGGAACAGGAAGCGAGAAACCCTGACAAAGGAAACAAAATGAGCAAATCCCCAGAAGGCAAGCGAATCAACAACGCACCAGCCCGAAGGAACCCACCCAGAAAACAGAAAAACGATTCTTCACAACCCCCTCAATGAAAGTTTGCCATTGCCTATCCCCTTGCCAGCGTTGAGATTGTTTAAAAACGTACTACGTTTAATATATCTGTGGTTTGTATTTATTTTTTAGTTTGTGACATTAAATGTTAAATTTACTGATTTTATCACTACTTTTGTTTGTGGCCACCATTACGTTGGAGAAAAAAAAAAAAAATATCTAACATTGTGGGGCTGATTTACTATTAACAGTGCGCTGCGCTGGTTCATGGCTTAATTAGTGCGCTGATGGATCCTTAATTAGGCGGATGCACCGGCGTAGCAGCGGGCGCAATGCAAGTAATATGTAAAGCCGCGGCCGAACTCCCTTTAGAAGTCTATGGGAGAAATCAAAAGTGTTAATTTTAAAGGTTAATATGCAAATTTTTCTCCTAAAAAAAGTGTTTGGGGACGAGAAGACCCAAGAAAGAAGCAGAAGATGGAGGAAGAAACCCGAATGAAAGAAGAAAAGAAAAAGGAAGAAGAAGAAGAAGCGCGGAAAGAAGATATTAATAAAGGAATTGTCAAAAACCGGCTATTGTCATTTTTTACATTTTGGACACTTTTTTGGTGAAATGGTAGAGGTACAATGTACCCCATTACCATTTCACACAGAGGGGGGGCGGGATCTCGGGGTCCCCTTTGTTAAAGGGGTCTTCCAGATTCTGATAAGCCCCCTGCCCGCAGACCCCCACAACCACCGGCCAGGGTTGTGGGGATGAGGCCCTTGTCCCCATCAATATGGGGACATTCTCCCCATGTTGAGGGCATGTGGCCTGGTACGGTTTAGGAGAGGGGGGGGCGCACTCTTTCCCCCCCCCCTCTTTTCTTCGGCCGGCCAGGTTAACGTGCTCGGATAAGGGTCTGGTGTGGATTTTTGGGGGACCTCCACGGCATTTTTTTAAATTTGGGGAGGAGTTCCCCTAAAATCCATACCAGACCTGAAGGGCCTGGTAATTGAATTTGGGGGGACCCCACACTTTTTTTAATGAGCAATGACTGTATTCTTTATAGCCATGAGTACTTTTAAATTACTTATTTTTTCACTTCAGAAATTACATCTTGTATCGGGACAGTTCTAAGCACGGGAAACATCCACTACTTCACAGGCATGTTATACCCCCCCCCCCCCCCGTATGAAATTTAAAAGAATATTTTACTTTGTTTTATTGTAAAAATGATATTTTGTTCCTGGAAAATTACTCAGGACCCCCAAACATTATATATATTTTTTTAGCAGACACCCTAAGGAATCAAGTGGTGGTCATTATATATTTTTTTATTTCCAACGGTATTTGCGCAATAATTTTTCAAATGCCTTTTTTTTTGCCAAAAAAAAAGGTTTCATGAATTTAAAAATAACAAAGCAGTAAAGTTAGCTCAATTTTTAGGGATAATGTGAAAGATGATGTTAAATAGATACCTAACTTGTCACGCTTTAATATTGCACACACTCATGGAATGGCGCCAAACTTCGAGACTTAAAAATCTCCATAAGCGACGATTGAAGTTTTTTTTCAGGTTATCAGTTTAGAGTTACAGAGGAGGTCTAGTGCTAAAATTATTGCTCTCTCTGTAACGCACGCGTCAATACCTCACATGTGTGGTTTGAACGGTGTTTACATATGTGGGCGGGACTTACATGCGTGTTCGCTTCTGAGTGTGAGCTACTAGGGACAGGGGCGCTTTAATTATTTTTTTTTTTTTACGTAATATTGATCTTTTTGCACTTTTTGTCCCTTTTTTTTTTGGATCACTTTTATTCCTATTACAAGGAATGTAAACATCCCTTGTAATAGGACTAGTGTGTGACAGGTCCTCTTTATGGAGAGAGGCGGGATCAATAAGACCCCACATCTGTCCTCCAGGCTGGAAAGCATGAGATCGAAGAAAAAACACTGATCTCATACTTTCAGCGGCGATCATGTTCGTTCAGCACAGTGGTGTAGTGGATAGTACTTTCACCTAGCAGCAAAAAGGGTCGCTGGTTCGAATCCCGCCCGTGACACCATCTGCCTGGAGTTTGCATATTCTCCCTGTGCCTGCGTGGGTTTCCTTCCACAATCTAAAAACATGCTGTAAATCGGATCCTGTCTAAATAAGCCCTAATATGCAGTAGTATATTTAGGTTTTGTGCTTCCCTAGGCTCCTAATAGAAAAATGACCCACCCCTTCCTGTCAAGGCCACACCCTGTTTTTTTAGGACTCGCCCAGAAATTTTCAGGGGGGGCACACACACACACACACACACACTAGTTCTGGGGGGGGAGGGGGCACTGGATTCCCTTAATTTCCATAGTTTTTCTCTCACTTCCTGTTTGGCTATGGGGCAGGAAGTGAAGGCAAATCTCCCCAATTGGACAGGGATGGCACAAAATAAACTGACAGGGCCTATAACCCTCCCCCTCCCTCACTCTATCCAAAATGTTGATTATAGTTATACTTTAAGCACAAATTTCTGATAATTTTATTAAGAGGACTAAGAAAATATAACCATGCCAATAGACCAGGATACAGCGTTTGCTAATATGTATGAATGTGTGTTAGGGACCCCCACAAACACCACCCAATGTTAAATAAACAATTTAATTTGCAAATAAGTATCATCTGCAAATTTTTTGGGGATATCTGCTCCCCTTATAGGGTGAAGACACCTCACAAATGTCACTTTCTACTTCAAATTAATTCACTTCCTGTCACATAGCCAAACAGGAAGTGGGGGTAAAACCTTACTAATGTCTTTTCTTGGGGACACAGAGATCAATCTAAATAGTTTCCCATTATTTAAATTGCACTCTAGCATTTTGCTGTGTACACCCCAAATTATTAGGGATCTTGGATTTTGGGGTCCATTTACTAAAGGCAAATACACTTTGCACTACAAGTGGACAAGCAAGGAAGAAAAGAACCAAAAAAAAAAAAATTTTGCTTCTACAGGATTGGATGTTAAAACCATCAGTGCTTCCCCTCAGATTTTCAGCGACTACGCTTCTACTGCAGAGTGGCTTTGCCTTTACTAAACCCCAAACTAACTAATCATTTGGGGTGTACACAGCAGTGCTGGAGTGCAATTTTCTTAAACGGGGACACTAGTTAGATTGACCTGTGTCCCCAAGAAAAGACATTGGTAGGGTTTTAACCTCACTTCCTGTTCAGCTGTGTGACAGGAAGTAGAGCCAATGTTAAGAAAAAGGACACAAAGCCCAAAAAAAAAAAAAAAAAAAAAAGCAAGCAGGGGTTCCAAGACTCACTTGGCTTCCCTCAAACACCCACAATTAGAATAGGATTGCCTTGCGCTAGATTTAAACAGTGCTGTAAATCAGCACTTCAAACCTGTACGCCAATACCGCCCCCCACCCCCCAACAGGCCATGTTTGCAGGTTTTCCTTCATCTTGCACATGTGCGTTAAAAGACAGTCTGGACAGCAATTCTTGATAAGTTAAATCCACAAAACATGTCCTGTCGGGGGTACTTGAGGACTGAGGCTGAGAATCACTGCAGTAAAATGAAACAATACTTACCGCTCTGTATTTCGTTTCCTGGTGGCTAAACATGGCAGCAAACATTTCATGCATACACACCAGGAAAGAAGCATCGAGACAAATCACCAATCAGCCTAAACAATCAGCCCTAACTCAGCTGCAGCTGTCAAAATCTGTAGCATGAAAAAGTAACAAAAAAACAAAACTTCAAAATTTGAAAGTAATTTTATTGGTCAACAAAACAAGGAATGCAAAAAAAATAAAAAAATAAACAAAACAAAAAAATATATAAAAAAATAAAAAAAAATAAACATAGTTCAGTTGAGACAGTAAACGGCATATGGTTTATGCTTTGGAAATAACACAATAGAGCCACAGACACAGGAATGAAACATTAGTCACAACATCTTGAGAAATTTTTAGCAAAATAATGCAGCACAGACAAAGTGAACACTGTAAGAAAAAAAAAAAAAAAAAAAAACGTAATCAAAAACATGCTTTGCACCGATTTCAAAAAGTAGTTCCTGTACTACTTTTTGCGATTTCGGGCCGCGATTTACATAGACATCTGTGCAGAAACCTGCACAGATGTCTCTTAAATCGCGGCCGCAATCGGGACTGCCGGCGGGAGTGAAATCAGCTGAACTCGCACGGCTTCACTCCCGCAGTCCAGTGTGAACCAGAGCTTAGGGCTCTTTCACACGTCCGTTCCGTTCGTCCGTTTTTTGGACGTCCGTTAACGGACCGTAATGCTTCCCTATGGGTTAACGTCCGTTAGCGGATGAGCGTTAAGTTCCGTTTTTTTGAACGGAAGAAAACCCTATTTTTCTTCCGTCAAAAAAACGGAACGGACGAAAAACGGACGTTAGCGGACGATCCGTTTACAATCCGTTCCGCCAACATCCGTTTTTCATCAAAATATGTAAAAAGCCCCCCAAAAAAAAAGCCCCAAAAAAAAAAAAAAAAAAAACGATCGAAAAACGGACGGAAAACGGATGGAAAAACGGATCAACTGATGAAAAAAAAAATGATCTAAAAAACTGAGCGGATGTGTGAAAGAGCCCCAAGCCCTAAGTCACACACAAAAAGCAACATCAAAAAAATCTAAGTCCCTGGGCATGCTCTGTTCACCAAAAATGCAGAGGCAGAAACAGAAACAAAGCTGCCAATCACGGCTGAAAGAATGAGATCTCTGTTTTTGTTTTGTTTTTTGATCTCATGCTTTCCAGCCTGAAGGACAGATGTGAGGTCTTATAGAATTATTACGAAAAAAATAAATAAAAAAAAAAAAAAACGCCCTGTCCCTAGTAGCTCGCACTCAGAAGCGAACACGCATGTAAGTCCCGCTTACATATGTAAACGCCGTTCAAACCACACATGTGAGGTATTGACGCGTGCGTTAGAGGCGAGAGCAATACTTTTAGCACTAGACCTTCTCCAACTCTAAACTGGTAACCTGTAAAAAAAAAAAAAACAAGCGTTGCCTATGGAGATTTTAAAGTCCTGAAGTTTGGCGCCATTCCATGAGTGTGTGCAATATTAAAGCGTGACATGTTAGGTATCTATATACTCGGTGTAACATCATCTTTCACATTATCACAAAAAATTGGGCTAACTTTACTGTTTTGTTATTTTTTAACAAATTGCTGGTCAATGACCTGGCCACTTTTTGCGATTCGGCACTGCGTTGTTTTAACTGACAATTGCGCGATCGTGCGACGTGGCTCCCAATCAAAATTGGCGTCCTTTTTTCCCCAAATAGAGCTTTCTTTTGGTGGTATTTTATCACCTTTTTTTTTGCCCTATAAACAAAAATAGTGACAATTGAAAAAAAAAAAAAAAAAAAAAAAAAAAGAATATTTTTTACTTTTTGCTATAATAAATATCCCCAAAAATCTAAAAAAAAAAAAAAAAAAAAAAATACGTATTCTACATATTTCTGGTAAAAAAAAAAAAAAAAAAAAAAAAAACGCAAAAGATTTTGTGTCTACAAAATAGGGGTTAGTTTTATGGCATTTTTATGAATTTTTTTTTTTTAATAGTAATGGCGCAATCAGTGATTTTTAATCGGTACTGCGACATTATGGCGTACACATCGGACACATTTTTGGGACCATTGGCATTTTTATAGCGAGGAGTGCTATAAAAATGCATTGATTACTATAAAAATGTCACTGGCAGGGAAGGGGTTAACACTAGGGGTGAGGAAGGGGTTAATTATGTTCCCTGTGCGTGTTCTAACTGAAGGGGGGTGGGACTACGGGAAATGACAGATCGCTACGACGATCAGGCATTTGTCCCCCCGACAGGACCGGGAGCTGTGCGTTTACACACACACACACACACACACACACACACACAACTCCCGATTCTCGCTCTGGGACCAGGGGCGAGCGGGGAGGCTGAAGGGGAACTCCACACCAAATAAAAAAAAATGGCGTGGGTTCCCCTGCAGTGGCACATCAGACCCTTCGGTTTGGTCTGGATCGTAAGGGGGGAAAACCTACGCCGAAAAAAACAGTGTGGGGTTCCCCCAAAATCCATACCAAACCCTTATACAAGCACGCAGTCTGGCCAGACAGGAATGGGGGTGGGGACGAGCGAGCGCCTCCCCCTCCTGAGCCGTACCAGACCGCATATGCCCTCAACATGGGGGAGTGTGTGCTTTGGGGCAGGGGGGGCACTGCGCTCCCCACCCCAAAGCACTCTTGTCCCCATGTCGGGGATGACAAGGACCTCTTACCGACAACCCTGGCCGTTGGTTGTCGGGGTATGCGGGGGGAGGCTTATCAGAATCTGGGAGCCCCCTTTAACCTCTTTACCACCGGGCTTGTTTTTCAGATTCGGTGTTTACGAGACTAAAATAGTTTTTTTGCTAGAAAATTACTTAAAACCCCCAAACATATATTTCCCCCCCCCCCCCCCCCCAACACCCTAGAGAATAAAATGGCAGTCATTGCAATACTTTTTGTCACACCGTATTTGTGCAGCGGTCTTACAAGCACACTTTTTTGGGGAAAAAATCACTTTTTTGAATTAAAAAATAAAATAAATTTTGCCCAATTTTTTTTATATATTGTGAAAGATAATGTTACACCGAGTAAAATGATACCCAACATGTCACGCTTAAAAATTGCGCCCGCTTGTGGCATGACGTCAAACTTTTACCCTTAAAAATCTCGATAGGCGACGTTTAAAAAATTCTACAGGTTGCATTTTTTGAGTTACAGAGGAGGTCTAGGGCTAGAATTATTGCTCTCGCTCTAACGATCGCGGCGATACCTTACTTGTGTGGTTTGAACACAGTTTTCATATACGGGCGCTACTCTCGTATGCGTTCGCTTCTGTGCGCGAGCTCGTCGGGACGGGGCGCTTTAAAAAAAATGTTTTTGTTTTCCTTATTTATTTTTATTTAGTTTAAATTTTTTTACACTGAAATAAAAAAAAAAAATTGATCACTTTTATTCCTATTACAAGGAATGTAAACATCCCTTGTAATAGAAAAAAGCATGACAGGTCCTCTTAAATATGAGATCTGGGGTCAAAAAGAAAAAAAAATTGAAACTGTCATTTTTTCAAATGACTAAAAAAAAAAAAAAAAAATGTTTCTTTAAGACACTGGGCGGGACTGACGTTTTGACGTCACTTCCGCCCAGCAGAGCTATGGGGACAGGTGGGGGCGATTTTTCCCTCACTCGCATCCCCAGTATGCTGCCGAACGGACCCGATCGCCTCCGCCGCTACCGACGGCTCCGGTAAGCGGCGGAGGGCGCGGGAGAGCGGCGGGAGGGGGGCCTCTCCTGCCACCGATAACGGCGATCTTGCGGCGAATCCGCCGTGGAGACCGCCGTTATCATTAACAGAACTGCCCACTGAAGAGATGGGTATCTCGGTTGTGGCAGCAGCAGCTGCTGCCGTTACCGAGATATCCATCTTTAAAAAGAGGACGTCTTTTTGACATGGGGCGGTGGTCAAGAGGTTAATAAGGTGGCCCCCAGATGCCAGCCCCCCACCCTATGTGAATGAGTATGGGGTAAATCGTACCCCTACCCATTCACCTGGGGGAAAAATGTAAAGTGAAAAAAAAAATAAAACACACCACACAGATTTTTAAATTTATTAGTCAGCTGCGGGGTCTTCTGCCGGAGCCCCCAACCCCCTTTAAGCTCTTTTACATTGGGGGGGGCATCCGGGCTTCAACGTTTTTTGCCGGGGGGCACCACCCCCCCGGGCTTCTCCGCTGGCTTCCGCTGTGGCCCCTTTTAAGCTCTTTTACATTGGGGGGGGGGCATCCGGGCTTCGCCGTTTTCTGCCGGGGGGGTGGCCCCCCCCGGGCTTCTCCGCTGCCTTCCGCCGGGGCCCCCCACTCCTTTAAGCTCTTTTGGATTCGGGGGGGGGGGGGCATCCGGGCTTCGCCGTTTTCTGCCGGGGGGGGGGGGCGCCACCCCTCCGGGCTTCTCTCCACTTTCTTCTCTGTTCCCTCTTCTGCCTGGCTCCTCCGTGGGGGCCAGGGCTTCTCTCCGCTATCTTCTTCCCTCTTCTGTTCCATTCGATGTTAATACAACGAGCTCTCCCGCTGCAATGCCGTCTGAGCAGTGCACATCGACTTATATAGGCATAAGGCGTGGTCACCGGGTGATGCCACCCTGTGACCCCAACCTTTGTGACATCACATTCCCATCATGCTCCGGGAATGTGATGTCACAAAGGTTGGGGTCGCAGGGTGGCATCACCCGGTGACCACGCCCTATGCCTATGTAAGTCGATGCACACCGCTCAGACGGCATTGCAGCGGGAGAGCTTGCTGTGTCAACATCGCTGGCAGAGAAGAAGGAAGAAGACAGCGGAGAGAAGCCCTTGCCCCCGCGGAGGAGCCAGGCAGAAGAGGGAACAGAGAACACAGCGGAGAAGCCCATCCCCCGGCAGAAAACGGCGAAGCCCGGGGCCCCGGCGGAAGGCAGCGGAAAAACCCGGAGGGGTGGCGCCCCCCGGCAAAAAACGGTGAAGCCTGGATGCCCCCCCGAAACAAAAAGAGCTTAAAGGGGGTGGGGGGCCCCGGCGGAAGGCAGCGGAGAAGCCCGAGGGGGTGTCGCCCCCCCCCGGCAGAAAACTACGAAGCCCGGGGCCCCAGCAGAAGAGAGAAGACCGGGCCTACACCCCCCCTTGTAAAAGAGCTTAAAGAAGAAAGGGGGGCCCCGGCAGGAAGACCCCTCAGCTGACTAATAAATTACTACAAAAATCTGTGTGGTGTTTTTTTTTTTACTTTACCCCATACTCATTCACATAAGGTGAGGGGCCTGGCATCTGGGAGCCACCTTATTAAAGGGGTCTCCCAGATTCCGATAAGCCCCCGCCCGCATACTCCGACAACCAAACGGCAAGGGTTGTCGGGAAGAGGCTCTTGTCTCTATCGACATGGGGACAAGAGTGCTTTGGGGTGGGGGCAGTGCCCCCCTGCCCCAAAGCACACACTCCCCCATGTTAAGGGCATGCGGTCTGGTACGGCTCAGGAGGGGGGGGCGCTCGCTCGTCCCCACCCCTATTCCTGTCCGGCCAGACTGCGTGCTTGGATAAGGGTTTGGTCTGGATCTTGGGGGAACCCCACGCTGTTTTTTTCAGCGTAGGTTTCACCCTTATGACCCAGACCAAGCTGAAGGGCCTGATGTGCCACTGCAGGGGAACCCACACCGTTTTTTTGTTTGAAATTTGGCGCGGAGTTCCCCTTCATGGTCAGCGCAAGCTGAAAACAGTTCGGCCTTTCACGTGCGCCGACTCAAGCCGCGCAAATGCAGCTACGCCGCTTGGAATTTACCAAGATTTTCCCGGCGTAGTGAGATGGCGTGCGTGAAAGGACGAAATTGCCGTGTACGCATGCGCAGTATGCAAATAAACCTCCCGAGGCTTTAGGCGTACGTGCGGCGGTGTTTTCACAAAAAACATTTTCACTTTCAATTCGGCCCGTAAAACGTCAACAAACACATGTCACTACACTTCCCCATGAGTCATGGAGCAAAGGCTTGGTAAATCAGCCCCTGTGTATCAGACCTAAGGACCCTTTCAAACTAAATACTGATGCAGTTTTCCCCTGGAAGTAAAAATGCTTCCCCTTCCAATCCCATAGGACTCCTCACACCACTACACTACAGGTGTAGTTCATTTTGAAAGGTCCTACATGCTGCCCTTTTAAATTTATAGAACAAGGCACAACAACGCACCAAGTTGTGTTTTTGGTGCATTTGAGTCACGTAATTCTTTTCACGGATGCTAGCAACCTAAAAAAAAAAAACAAAAAAAAAAAAAAGACCCACCAGAAATTTACTGGAAACTCAACCATAACGCAGCAAGATTGTGACAAAAGAACCGCATATACGTTCTCAACCACCATTTTGCTACAGTGTAGTGTGAAAGGTTCCTACAGCTAGGTTTACACTAGTAGAGTTTAAGTTAACATTTTACTGGGGTTAAGGAGCCAACCGGGCCAGGAGTTATATATGGTATTGCAATTGTACCATTTCTCAACCTTCCTCTTTTTATTCCTCCCCACTTAGTACTACTTCATTAATCTGTTTTATTGTCGGTTTCATAAAACATTTCCAACGTCTGGTTGTCTCCCTTCCTCCATCTAAGTCCACAGGCTACAATAATCATAGCTCTACCAAGATATCCCACCACATGTGACTTTTCCATCATCTATTTATATAGAAACACCCTTTTTCTCCAACCATGGCTTCCACATTTCCTCAAAGTCTTTAAGGCCCCATGCACACGAGAAGCAAATGCAAACACATGTAAACTCAAGTTTTCAAAGGCAAAAAACGGCGTTTAAGGCCCCATGCACACGAGACGCTGCTAAACTCGAGTTCAGAGGCATTTGGGCATTTTTTTCAACTGCCCCTGAACACATTTAATGTTATCCTATGTGTCCATGCACACAATCACGTTTTTTGGCGTTTCAAAGCAGTTGGGTTTAGGGCCGTTTTTCCAAACCCAAAATTTTGGGTTCAGACGCTTTCAGCTTTCGCGTTTTAGACACAAATCGCGGCTAAAAGCGGTACTGGCGTTTTGCCGCGATTTCGTTTATAGGCGTTTTTAAAGGTGACCTATTTTTTTACATTAGAAATCTCAAAAATGATGTAAAATGATGAAAAACCATAAAAAAACACATAAAAATGTAATTGCTTGCATTGCATTGTGGACAATCCACAACTTATGGCAGGTGACATGGCCAGGTGACGTGGCAAGTGGATAATCCACAACTTGTGGTAGGTGACGTGGCCAGGTGATGTGGCAGGTGACGTGGCAGGTGACGTGGCCAGTGGACAATCCACAACTTGTGGCAGGTAACATGGCCAGGTGACGTGGCAAGTGTACAATCCACAACTTGTGGTAAGTGACGTGGCCAGGTGACGTGGCAGGTGATGTGGCCAGGTGACGTGGCAGGTGACGTAGCCAGGTGACATGGCAAGTGGACAATCCACAACTTGTGGCAGGTAACGTGGCCAGGTGACATGGCAGGTGACATGGCCAGGTGACGTGGCCAGTGGACAATCCACAACTTGTGGCAGGTGATGTGGCCAGGTGATGTGGCAGGTGACGTGGCCAGGTGACATGGCAAGTGGACAATCCACAACTTGCGGCAGGTGACGTGGCCAGTGGACAATCCACAACTTGTGGCAGGTGGGGTGGCCAGGTGACATGGCAGATGACGTGGCAAGTGGACAATACACAACTTGAGCCAGGTGACATGGCAAGTGGACAATCCACAACTTGCGGCAGGTGACATGGCCAGGTGATGTGGCCAGTGGACAATACACAACTTGTGGCAGGTGACGTGGCAGATGACGTGGCAAGTGGACAATTCACAACTTGAGGCAGGTGACGTGGCCAGGTGACGTGGCAGATGACGTGGCAAGTGGACAATTCACAACTTGGCAGGTGATGTGGCCAGTTGATGTGGCAGGTGACGTGGCCAGTGGACAATCCACAACTTGCGGCAGGTGACGTGGCCAGGTGACGTGGCCAGTGGACAATCCACAACTTGTGGCAGGTGGGGTGGCCAGGTGACATGGCAGATGACGTGGCAAGTGGACAATACACAACTTGAGGCAGGTGACGTGGCAAGTGGACAATCCACAACTTGAGGCAGGTGACGTGGCCAGGTGATGTGGCAGGTGATGTGGCCAGGTGACGTGGCCAGTGGACAATCCACAACTTGTGGCAGGTGACGTGGGCAGGTGATGTGGCAGGTGACGTGGCCAGGTGACATGGCAAGTGGACAATCCACAACTTGCGGCAGGTGACATGGGCAGGTGATGTGGCCAGTGGACAATCCACAACTTGTGGCAGGTGACGTGGCAAGTGGACAATTCACAACTTGGCAGGTGACGTGGCCAGTTGATGTGGCAGGTGACGTGGCCAGTGGACAATCCACAACTTGTGGCAGGTGACGTGGCCAGTGGACAATCCACAACTTGTGGCAGGTGACGTGGCCAGGTGACGTGGCAAGTGGACAATCCACAACTTGTGGTAGGTGACGTGGCCAGGTGATGTGGCAGGTGACGTGGCCAGTGGACAATCCACAACTTGTGGCAGGTGACGTGGCCAGGTGACATGGCAAGTGGACAATCCACAACTTGCGGCAGGTGACGTGGCCAGGTGACGTGGCCAGTGGACAATCCACAACTTGTGGCAGGTGGGGTGGCCAGGTGACATGGCAGATGACGTGGCAAGTGGACAATACACAACTTGAGGCAGGTGACGTGGCAAGTGGACAATCCACAACTTGTGGTAGGTGACGTGGCCAGGTGATGTGGCAGGTGACGTGGCCAGGTGACATGGCAAGTGGACAATCCACAACTTGCGGCAGGTGACATGGCCAGGTGATGTGGCCAGTGGACAATCCACAACTTGTGGCAGGTGACGTGGCCAGTGGACAATCCACAACTTGTGGCAGGTGACGTGGCAGATGACGTGGCAAGTGGACAATTCACAACTTGGCAGGTGACGGGGCCAGTTGATGTGGCAGGTGACGTGGCCAGTGGACAATCCACAACTTGTGGCAGGCGACGTGGCCAGTGGACAATCCACAACTTGTGGCAGGTGACGTGGCAGATGACGTGGCAAGTGGACAATTCACAACTTGAGGCAGGTGACGTGGCCAGGTGACGTGGCAGATGACGTGGCAAGTGGACAATTCACAACTTGGCAGGTGATGTGGCCAGTTGATGTGGCAGGTGACGTGGCCAGTGGACAATCCACAACTTGCGGCAGGTGACATGGCCAGGTGATGTGGCCAGTGGACAATACACAACTTGTGGCAGGTGACGTGGCAGATGACGTGGCAAGTGGACAATTCACAACTTGGCAGGTGACGGGGCCAGTTGATGTGGCAGGTGACGTGGCCAGTGGACAATCCACAACTTGTGGCAGGTGACGTGGCCAGGTGACATGGCAGGTGATGTGGCCAGGTGACGTGGCCAGGTGACGTGGCAAGTGGACAATCCACAACTTGTGGTAGGTGACGTGGCCAGGTGATGTGGCCAGTGGACAATCCACAACTTGTGGCAGGTGGCGTGGCCAGGTGACGTGGCAGATGACGTGGCAAGTGGACAATTCACAACTTGGCAAGTGACACGCTAAATACAAGTACACTGCTGCTCTCTCAGCTGCTCTGGTCTCACAAAATAGCTGAAATAGTTAAATAATACTGTTTTTTGAGCTTAGGGAGGGTCTTATGATGTTTCTTAACCAAATGCTTATAAACGCAAACGCGGTAAAACGCCGCGAAATTCGCGGCAAAAACGGGCATTTTAAACGCCGTTTTTTGCGTTTGAAAACTTGTGTTTAGATGAGTTTGCATTTGCTTCTCGTGTGCATGGGGCCTAAAACGCCCGTTTTTGCGGCGTTTTACCGCGTTTGAGGCTATCAGCTTTTACAACAAAGACATTGTAGACCCTCCAAAAACGTTTGCTTCTGAACCCAAAATTTTGCTTCTGAAAAAACGAAACCCAACTGTATTAAAACGCAAAAAAACGTGAATGTGTGCATGGACACATAGGATAACATTAAATGTGTTCAGGGGCAGTTGAAAAAAATGCCCAAATGCCTCTGAACTCGAGTTTACCAGCGTCTCGTGTGCATGGGGCCTAAGATTACCTCTTTTTATATAGATTGACTAGTTTATTACCCTGGTCCATTCTCTTACTGCTGGTGGCGTTGTCGCCTGCCATCTCATGGCTATTAATTTTCTGGCTTGAAACAAACATCTCAATATTGCAACTGTAATACTTTTCTCCTCCCGTTCCTTCCTGTAGCCCAGTACACATAGTGTGGCCTCCATCTCCCCAACAGTGTTACAAATATATCTCTCAAAGTATTGAGCACTCTCTCCCAATAGCGAAACAGCTTTGGGCAGCGCCACACCATGTGCACTAGGTCTTCGGGCCCCTGACATCTGGGACATTTATCATCTGATCTTCTACCATACTTGGACGCTTAGGCGTGTAATAGGCTCTATTTATCAACATCAGGTGGGAGATTTTGGGGGGGGTGAAACAGACCTTTGAACCCATCTCTAGGATTCTCTTCCACTGTTCCTGTGCTATTTCCCATCTCTCTCTTACTTTAACCACTTCCGGACCGCCGCATGTACATTTACGTTGGCAGAATGGCACGTACAGGCACATTGGCGTACCTGTACGTCCCTGCCTAGACGTGGGTCGGGGGTCCGATTGGGACCCCCCCCCCCCGGTACATGCGGCGGTTCCTGTGGCTTTTCGAGCGATCCGGGATGAGGGGGCGGCTGTTTGTTTTTGTCCGCCCCCTCCGGATCGCTCTCAGCCAATCTGCGCGCTCCCCCATGTGTCACTTCCTTTGCCTGTGTAAACACAGGAAGAGGGAAGTGATGTGATCTCTCCTCTCGGCGGTATTTTCAACCGCCGCTGAGGAGAGATCACATCACACAGTGAGTCTGCACAACACTACACTGACACACACTACACATAGGCACATTAACCCCTTGCGATCATAATCCCCCCCCCCCCCATGTCACTGAATGCAGTGATCATATATGTACGGATCACTGCATTTAGTGTCAGTGTGACAGGCAGTTAGTGTTAGGTTCAGGGTAGCCCCCGTAATAAAGGATTTAACCCCTTGATCACCACCCTAGTTAACCCTTTCACTCCCTATTGCCAGTGTCACTAAGCGATCATTTTTCTGATCGCTGTATTAGTGTTGCCGTTCCCACTAGGTAGCTATTTTTTTTTTTTATTGCAATTTTTTTTTACTAAAGCCATGTGGCTGAATAAATGTTGGCCTAAATGTTTGACTTTGAATTTAGTTTATTTGATTTGATTTTTCTTAGAACAAAAAGTAAAAAATATTGGGTTTTTTTTCAAAAATGTGGCTCTATTTTTGTATATAGCGCAAAAAATAAAAAATCGCAGAGGCGATCAAATACCATCAAAAGAAAGCTCTATTTGTGGGAAGAAAAGGACGCAAATTTTGTTTGGGAGCCATGTTGCACGACCGCGCAATTGTCTGTTAAAGCGACGCAGTGCCGATTTGTAAAAACCCCTTGGGTCATTTAGCAGCATATTGGTCCGGTCCTTAAGTGGTTACGGAGGTATGACCCTGTGTTGATCTTTTTGGTTATCTGTCTATATATTTCAGATATGAGACCCTTGGTTAGACCAACTTTAACTAAGTTTTGGAATAGAGGCATTGTATTCCACACTAGGGTTTGTGTCCTATATTGGGCTTAAAGGGCGTGCCCTACCTGGAGATATGTAAAAAATGAGTGTTGCCGGATATTAAATTCCTCCCTCAAATCCAGGAACTTCCTATACCTATCTCCCTTATACAGTTGTCTCAGCCTTTTTATACCGTACATTTCCCATTCCCCCACCTTTCCTATCTGGAGAATTTCCTGTAGGTTAATGTTATTCCACAGAGGGGTGTACTCAGGGAACCCAGTATAACCCTGTTTTTTGACCATTTTCCATATTTTAGATATCATTTTTATTGTTGGGGTCCTATATTTAAAGGAATCTGCTTCTAATACTTCTATAATAGAGTCGTGTGCAGCACCATTCAGCATTATTCTCCCGTTAGGGGTGCGCCCCCCCCCCCCCCCCGGATATTACATCCCATTAGTTGTTGCAGTTGTGCTGATAAGTAGTAACTCTCAGGGTGGGGAACTGCCAGACCCCCTTCCACTACCGGGAGCTGCAGTGTGCGAAGTCGAATCCTGGGTTGTCCCCCTTTCCATATTAGCTCTCTGAAAAGCGTTTCGATTTTAATAAACCATTTTCTACAGATTATTATGCACTATATACAGCAATTGTGGCTGCCAAATCATCTTAATTAAGCTGCATCTGCCAGCCACTGATAAGGGGAGCCGTTTCCAAATATAGATTTTTTGTATAAATTTAGCCAGTAGGGGGATTAGATTTTTATCTATATATTGATTGGGATCTTTCGTCACCAATATCCCCAAATATCCCCTGGGGAAAGTTTGGAGCTTGTTTGTGTGACGACAGCGCGCCAAATGTTCCCTAGTGGACGGGTGTCTGAATTTGTGTTCCGGCCGGGACATCAGATTCAAAGCGATCTTTTTACTGCATTTCTGTAAGTGCATTACTTTTTAAAAATAAATATTTTTTACCCATTTAATACACTATGTGGAGCCTCTATCATTGTTTTTACATGGTGGATATTGCTGTCATCACTTGTGAATGAGACCCAATTGGATCACATACGTCTGAACTACATGACTGGGAGTGATTGCCCTTTTATATGCGGTTCATGATCCCCTGTAATAAGGGATCATGGAGTTCTGGTAAGAATTCAATCATTAGCCTGGTGGAGGAATTTATTACCGTTTCCTTTGGTCACGATATTTATTACATGACATCTGGCACAACTCACGGGTGTTCTGATGAAATCTTCGTCAATAATTTCTGGACTCTTTCGTTACAGTTTATAAATTCAATATAATTTACATTGACCTGTTCTGTTTATTTTGATTCTCAGCTTCTGTTTATATATGTTTTTTAATTGAAATGTATATACTGTTATCACTATAACAATGTTTATTAACACTGATGGGTGTTGATATGGCCATCTAGCGCCCTCTGGTGGCTACCCACTCCCACCACACAATAGGATTTTTGTACTCACCGTAAAATCCATTTCTCTGAGTTCATGGACGGACACAGCAGCAATTGACCTGAATGAATGAATGAATGAATGAAAAACTTATATAGCGCGGCGCATGCAAACTGAATCGCCTCTGGGCGCTAGTTGTTGCTGTCTTTCTAGAGCATCAAAAAAGCAGAGTTTTGATCTGTCTTCTGAAGGCTAGGTGGTTTTCCTCCAACCGAATGCTGGTTGGTAAAGCGTTCCATAGTTTAGGACCTTGTACCGCAAACCTTCTTTCTCCCTTGGACTTGTATCTGGCTTTGGGTATCTGGACCAAATTTTGGTCGGTGGATCGCAAGACGCGATTGGCGTTGTGACCTTTTATCTTTTCGCATAGATATTGCGGCGCCTTTCCATGGATGCACTTATGTGTCAGACAGAGTGCTTTAAAAGCAATCCTGTTCTTTACTGGCAACCAGTGAAGGATTCTCAGCGAAGGTGAGATTGATTTCCATGTTTTTTTCCCAGTCACAAGTCTGGCGGCCGTGTTTTGAACGACCTGCAGACGAGCGATCTGGTACTTCGGGAGTCTGAGGTAAAGGGCATTTGCATAGTCCAGTCTGGAGTTCACAATTGTTCCCACCACGACTGCTATGTCTTCTTTAGGAATAAATGGAATAAGTCTACGTAGTAGGCGCAGCAGATGGTGAGATCTGCTGACTACTGACCCTATTTGTGCATCCATTGTCATGTAGGTGTCGAAAATGACACCGAGACTTTTGACTTTGGAGCTAGAGGTGATGAATTTGCCCAGAATGGGCGGCAGTGCCCAGGTTGTTGCTAGTTGATTCTTCCGTCTGGCGTGAAACAGAAGAAGTTCTGTTTTGGAACTATTGAGTTTGAGATAACTCTTTGTCATCAAGTTTTCTATTGAAGAGAGACATTTCTCTAAACTGAGATGATCATTTTTGTTGCAGATGCGAAAATACAATTGCGCGTCGTCTGC
Organism: Rana temporaria; assembly: GCF_905171775.1. Taxonomy (NCBI): domain Eukaryota; kingdom Metazoa; phylum Chordata; class Amphibia; order Anura; family Ranidae; genus Rana; species Rana temporaria. Next base: position 94,055,651 of record NC_053500.1, on the reverse strand, counting down.
ATATGAGTGATATAGTAGTTTTTCGCTACTAATGATTTCAAAAAGAGGGCGAAGATAGATATTGAAGAGCACCGGTGACAGGGGGGATCCCTGAGGGACTCCGCATGATACCGTGCGTTTTTCGGAAGTGAAAGGTCCTAATTTCACTGTTTGTGATCGGTTTTCTAGAAAGGAGGAGAACCATGTTAACTCACCTTCTGCGACTCTGGCTACCTCAGCCAGCCGAGTCAGTAACAGTTTGTGGTCTACCGTGTCGAAGGCTGCACTAAGGTCCAACAGAACCAGGAGAGAAGATTCTCCTTCGTCTGCGGCCTCAAGGGCGTCGTCCCATATTTTGAGCAATGCTGTCTCTGTCCCGTGTCCGGGACGGAAACCTGATTGAAATGGATCAAGTAAATTGTGGGTATCTAGATGCTGTTGCAGCTGTTGTACCATCACCTTGGAGAGAGCGTTTAGGGCTGTTATGGGACGGCGATGAGTTGGGTCCTTGGGGTCAAGGGTAGGTTTCTTCAAGATGGGCTGGATTGTGCCCTCTTTCAGCTGGGAGGGCACTATGCCTTCCTTAAATGACTTGTTTATAAGCTGCGTGATGGACGGTGCCAGGATGTCGGCACATTCCTTCAGCAGTTTAGTGGGGATGATATCATTAGGCGCTGTGCTGTTTCGCAAAGTACCAATGATATTTTTAGTGGCATCGATGGAGATGGGATTCAGAGTGAACTTTGTTGATTGTAGAACATTTCTTTGGGTGCTGTGTGAACGATCGAGGGGGGGGGGGGTTGAGGTTGAGGGGGGTATTGTTTTGCTGAATGCTTTCCCGGATTCTCTCAATTTTATTGATGAAGAAATCCGATAATTCATTGCAAAATTCTTGGGTGTCTGAATTGGGGGTTTCGAGACACCCTGGATTCATGGTCTTAGTGATCAGCTTGAAGAGTTCGCGGGGCGGTTTAGGGCGCTGTCGACAGGGCTGTGGAGTCGGAGTCGAGGAGTCGGAGTCGGGGGAAATTTTGGGTACCTGGAGTCGGAGTCGGCAAACAATGCACCGACTCCTACTAAATTTAGATTGGAATAAAAAAAAAAAAAAGCAAGTTTAAATGTCCCAATTCACAAAAAGTTATAATTAATGACTTCTCTACTGTAAGAATAAAGAGCAATGCATGCAGTGCCTCACGTAACCGCAAAACGAACACGTTAAGTGACCGTGAAGAAGCATGCTTTTCATGTGCTTCACTATATGGCATGCAACGCACAATTAGGAGCTGCAATACTTATACTTTCCATAGTGTAGTGTTCTGCTTTTACAGGGAACGCATGTTAGAGAACCAGTAAGTGTCCAAATAAAAAAATTCCAACAGGAGTTTTATAAAGCACTAAAAGAAGTTGAAAAGTATGATCGCTCATCAAAACTTACTGTTGAAGAAGCCATCCTTGTTTATCCAGAGATCGTTAGTGATGTGGCCAGAATAGTTACTGCAATGCCAACCACCCAAGTCAGTGTCGAAAGATTATTTTCAGCCCTAAAAATAATAAAGTCTGACTTAAGAGCCTCTATGAAAGAGGATCTGGCAGAGGCAATTCTCTTCCTTAGAACTCTACATTGAATTGATTTGCATTTGCTAAGCCTATAACTACATTTCAAGATTAATATAAACCATTTCTAGGTTTTACAGATTTTGTTTTTGCTTCATTATAGATAAGATTTGTTTTTGCTCTAAAACAACCAAATAATGTGGTTTGTATTTTTGAACTGGTAAAGATCCTGTTCCTGATGTTTATGCCTGCTGCTACTATCCAGCCACTTGATTGTTTTCATTGTGTTTGTCTTTTGCTTAAACTGTGCAATACAGTAGACTGTTGGCTTCCCAGCCAGTAGTCCTGTGGTAGGTTGCGTTCCTTTCCCTCAAGGAATGTATAAAATACATTCGCATATTAATACAGAGGAGTCGGAGTCGGAAGCACATAAAACTGAGGAGTCGGAGTCGGAACATTTATCTACCGACTCCACAGCCCTGGCTGTCGATAGCCTTAGAAAAATAATATTTATTGGCTTTGAAAATTTCTTTATGGTATTTTCTTGTTATTTCTTTGTAGATGATGAGGTTCATCTCTGAAGCGCTTCTTTTCCAGGCGGCTTCCGCCCTTCTGGTTGCTGAACCAGCTGGATTGATTTTTCTGGATGTGGGCTTTGCGTTTTGGCGCTACTAAGTCGGCTGACTGTAATAGGGCTGTATTTATGGCATCCAGTGTTTCTGAGGCAGTTAGGAGTGGTTGTATTGTTTTTATTTTATTTCCTACGGTATACTTGAAGAGTTCCGAGTGGAGCTTCTGTTGTCATCGGCTTAGGTGTTTTTATCAATGGGGAAATTTTGGAAATTATGAATTTAATTGCATAGTGATCTATCCATGGCAATGGTTCATTTTCCAAAATACTTATTTCCAGATCTTGTCTGAAAATTAGGTTAAGCGTGTGACCTGAAGCATGCGTGGGCCCGCATACTAGTTGCTGTAGCCCTAATCCTTCCAGGTGGTCAATGCAGGCATCGGCCACAGGATCCTGTGAGGAGTTGGCCCAGAGATTGAAATCCCCGAGCAGCAAAATATGTTTGCTGTTAAGGGTGTAAGTGGAGATGAACTCCGTCAATGATGGTGGAATATAAGTGAAGTGAACTCCTGCGCTGTCTAGAGTGAGGGGACAAGTGAAAAGTGGGGATACTGCTGCAAATAAAAAAGAGGTCTACCTCGATAGACAAAAAGTGATAATTGTAACAAGTGAAATATTTGCGCTGTAAAGTGTTATACAAATTAGTGTGTGTGTGTGTGCGTGCATATAACCACATACATATACAAGTACAGAAAATGGGTGGGGAAAGTCCAAAAAAGGGGAGTGACACTAATATACCAGTAAACAATATTGTTGAATAGTCCTTAATCGAGGGCACAGTGCTGAAGGGGTCCAGGTACAACAAAATCCAACCATGTAGGGGTGCAGTTCATCAATACTTAATCCAATCAATAACGTTGTGAAGTGAAAAAAGTTGAAAAACACAACAATAAAAATTAATAAAATATAAAAATAAGGGTCAAAGTATTTCAGAAGAAGGAGGCCTTGTATCCAAAAAGGGTGAAAGATAGAGAGTGAGCCGTAACCAAGATCTCATATATGCACCTCTAGTGATCCCAGCAGCTCACCTCTAATCTGGCAAGCTGGATTAAATCAGCCTGATCCTGATGGGTGTGGTCCGTTGTTGGATATCACATACGGGTTTCCATAAAGTGTATTACATGAAAAAGTAAAAGGAGTAGAAACCAAATGGTGTGATAATGTCACAGAGAGGGGTAGCAATGTCTTCTGATTTAAACCAGTGGAGATGCACTCACATGTAGGTGAAAAAACTGGGGCTCTTATCCACGAACGCCGAGCTCGTCAGTCCCTCCTTCCTCTCCCTTACTGATTCTCCAGGGTTAGGAGTCCCGTGTCCCCAATGGTTCACGAATCGGCTCTTGTTATGTATGAGGATCTCGGTGGTGTATGTGGGGTAAGAGAGAAGGACAAGCCTGATCATGTGATATCATCAACAATAAACAAAACCCCCCCAGGAATGCCCAGGTAGTAATGCACTCACATGAACAATATAACATAAAAGACCTTCCTCCACGAGTGCGGACTCGCAATAAATCTGTGCCTCCAACACTTCCCCTCTATCTGTGGCTCAGTCCGGACACTCAGATGTGGCAGTCATACATGGGGGGGAAGTGGAATAGACAACCACAGCGTAGCCCAGTCAGACGTGAAAAGTTTATTTTAAAAGCACTTAAAAACTCACATTTAAAATCGAAATTGCTGCATCAATCCGACGAGTGGCGAACTCGTATATCCAGTGGTCGGATGCTGGAGTGTGTCAAGCCCTCACACTCCAGCATCCGACCACTGGATATACGAGTTCGCCACTCGTCGGATTGATGCAGCAATTTCGATTTTAAATGTGAGTTTTTAAGTGCTTTTAAAATAAACTTTTCACGTCTGACTGGGCTACGCTGTGGTTGTCTATTCCACTTCCCCCCATGTATGACTGCCACATCTGAGTGTCCGGACTGAGCCACAGATAGAGGGGAAGTGTTGGAGGCACAGATTTATTGCGAGTCCGCACTCGTGGAGGAAGGTCTTTTATGTTATATTGTTCATGTGAGTGCATTACTACTCCTGGGGGGGTTTTGTTTATTGTTGATGATATCACACGATCAGGCTTGTCCTTCTCTCTTACCCCACATACACCACCGAGATCCTCATACATAACAAGAGCCGATTCGTGAACCATTGGGGACACGGGACTCCTAACCCTGGAGAATCACCCTTTTTGGATACAAGGCCTCCTTCTTCTGAAATACTTTGACCCTTATTTTTATATTTTATTATTTATTTTTATTGTTGTGTTTTTCAACTTTTTTCACTTCACAACGTTATTGATTGGATTAAGTATTGATGAACTGCACCCCTACATGGTTGGATTTTGTTGTACCTGGACCCCTTCAGCACTGTGCCCTCGATTAAGGACTATTCAACAATATTGTTTACTGGTATATTAGTGTCACTCCCCTTTTTTGGACTTTCCCCACCCATTTTTTGTACTTGTATATGTATGTGGTTATATGCACACACACACACACTAATTTGTATAACACTTTACAGCGCAAATATTTCACTTGTTACAATGATGGTGGAAGCTGTGATTCTGGCCCGGGTGGTCTATAGCAGAGGAGAATGCGAACGGTCTGCTGGGGATTTGTTTGCAGTTGCAGAGTAAGGGTTTCCATGAATGGAAGAGGATTTTGAAGGGCTGGTTTGGTGATTGCAAGGTGAGTCTTGTGGATCACCGCCAGGCCTCCTCCTCTTTGCCCTATTCTGTTTTCAGTTAGAATACGGTAGTTTTCTGGCACCAATTCTCCCAGAATTGTGTTACAGTCGGCTGTAAGCCATCTTTCTGTAATAAAGAGGCAGTCTAAATCGTATTGTAGTATGAAATCGTGGATTTCTAATCTGTGTTTTACTGCCGATCTTGTATTGATCAAAGCACATGATATGTGCTTAGGCTGGGGTGGATGATTAAATTTGACAGTCGATCGACGATCGATTCTCAAAAGTTGCTCAATTCTTAGGGCCTTTTTGGTGACGGTTGGTAGTGTTGTGGCAAATCGCCTCAACTCCCGAATGGTTTTTGCAGAGTACTGCAGATTCGCCATGGTCACCCAGTAACCAGGGGGGGGGGGGGGGCGGTGGTCGGATGGTAGTGGAAGGAAGAGTCAGTGAATCCTCTCTTCCGACTTGATCCAGGAGGAAGGCAAAAAAACCCTGACCGAGCTATGCCAATGTGCTGGGCAGGGAAAAAAATTCCTTCCAGATCCCTAAAGGCGATCGGTCGAGACCCTGGATCAAGTAACTATCGATTGTGAGGTAATGGGGGGTGAGAGATATCTCTGTTGCTGGGGGGTATCAAGGGGGGTGTAGGGTTATATCCGCTTCCTTCAGGAGAGTTTAGGCAGCAACAAAGCACTTTAAGTGTTAACAACACTTTCCTCAGTGCAGCTCCTCCCAGGGGTGTGGTTCCCCGGGTATAACCCACACCCTGCTCTAGCAGCTTCCAATTCGTAACAAGCAGTACAAACAAAAGAGGGGTGGGTGCTGTGTCTGTCCATGAACTCAGAGAAATGGATTTTACGGTGAGTACAAAAATACCAGTTACACTTACCGGTAGCTGGTTTTCTGTAAGTCTTACAGGACGGCACCTTGAAAGTAGACTGGCTCCACCTGACAGGAAACACAATCAGAAAGAGGTTTAAAAACCCCGCCCCTCCCCGTGCACCTCAGTTCGTGATATAGTAACCACCATTAGAGCACGGGAAATAGTGTATAAAAATACAAACCATAATGAAGTCATCAGGGTGGGAAGTAGGCCTGCCGTCCTGTAAGACTTACAGAAAACCAGCTACCGGTAAGTGTAACTGGTATTTTCTCAAGTCGTCTTCCAGGACGGCACCTTGAAAGATACAGCACCCACCCCTCTTTTGTTTGTACTGCTTGTTACGAATTGGAAGCTGCTAGAGCAGGGTGTGGGTTATACCCGGGGAACCACACCCCTGGGAGGAGCTGCACTGAGGAAAGTGTTGATGGCTTGACCACGTTGCTGATCTACAGATCTGTTCCACTGAAACTCCTGCTCTCTCTGCCCAGGAGGTTGCTATTGATCTTGTGGAATGTGCCTTGACCTTAGGTACTGTCTTGCCAGCCTTAGTGTATGCTAACGAGATTGCCCGTCTTATCCATCTAGATATGGAGGCTCTAGATGCTTGGCAACCCTTTTTCTGTCCTGAAAAATTAACTAGCAGGTGAGAGGAACGTCTGAACTTGCTCACCCTTTCCAAATAAATTAACAAACAGCGTCTTACATCCAAACAATGAAAGGTGTTTTCCCTCTCATTCTGTGGGTTTGCGCAAAATGAAGGAAGAATAATTTCTTGTGACCTGTGAAATTTCGTACAGGGGGTCCTGGCTTAGCACCACCCTGTCCTCAAAAAGACGGAAAAAAGGCTCTTTGATAGAGAGCGCTTGCATGTCCCCTATTCTTTTGGCCGTAGTGATAGCTAGAAGAAAAGAAAATTTAAACGTTAACAGTCTAATCGGAATGCTGTCTAACGGCTCGAACGGGGGCTTAGATAACTGATCTAGCACCAGGGAGAGGTCCCAAGGGGGAACTCTGGAGCTCTGTATAGGGGATAACCTATCCCTGGCTGTCAGGAATCTCTTGATCAGAGGATCCAGGGCCAGCCTCTTGTCCAAAAAGTAGGACAAGGCGGCGACCTGTACCCTTAAGGTTCTTGTGGCTAGTCCCAGATCTACTCTTTCCTGAAGGAACGCCAAGAAGACCGAGATTACCGGTAGTGGGGTTTCTTTTGCCGCCCACTAGCGCGAAAAAACTCCCCAGGTCTTAGCATAAATTTTTCTAGTGACCTCCTTACGACTAGCCAAGAGGGTGTCTATCACCTTCTCCAAACAACCCCTCCGCCGCAGGTTCCACCTCTCAAGTACCAGGCTGTCAGACTGAAGAAGTCGGGTTCTGGGAGAAAGATCGGTCCCTGCCGCAGAAGGTCCGCTCGAACCGGCAGGGGAAGGGGGGGGGGGGTAAGAACTGACCAACGTTCTAGCATTGGGAACCAGGTTCTTTTGGGCCACCAGGGAGCGATCAGGATCAGCTTCCCTTGTGAACGACTCAACTTCTGCAGGACCCTAAGGATCAGAGTCAGGGGATGGAAGGCATAGGCTAGGTGAAATGTCCAGGCCTGGGCCAACGCGTCCACACCTCCCGACCCCTGCTCCCGGGAGAGGGAGAAGAATCTTTCTACCTTCCTGTTCTTCCTGTGAGCGAAGAGGTCTATTTCTGGGTTGCCGAAATGATGTCGAACCCAGTTGAAGACTTCTTGATTTAGTTCCCACTCCCCCTGGAGGATGGGCTGGCGGCTTAGGAAGTCCGCTTCTAGGTTTAGGACTCCCCTGATGTGGATTGCTGAAAGGGAGAGGACTCTCTGTTCTGCCCAGCCCAAAATTTCTAGGGACAGCATTAGAAGAGAACGGGACCTGGTGCCTCCTTGATGGTTTAGGAACGCCGCCGTGGCTGCGTTGTCGGAGAGAATCTGTATCTCTTGATTTAAGATTCTCTCCTCGAACGCCTCCAAGGCCCTTCCGACCGCTAATAATTCGCGGAAGTTGGAAGAGGACTCCCTTTGCTGTCGATCCCAGGAACCCTGGGCTTGGAGACCCGCCATGTGGGCTCCCCATCCCCAGGAGCTGACAACCGTGGTTATCCTGAGAGGATTTGTCTGGTTCCACGGAAGACCTTCTTCCAGATTCTGAGAAATGAGCCACCACCCTAGTGTGCACCTTACAAACTCTGGGATGCTGACCCTGGAGTCTAGGGATGTTTCCTTCCCGTCCCAAGAGGAGAGCAGGAAGGCCTGTAGGGGTCTGTAGTGAAGCTGGGCCCACGGGACCGCCGGAATGCATGAGGTCATAAGCCTCAGTAACCTCATGATTTCCCTGAGGGAAATACTTACTGTTCCCAGGACGGACCTGACCACTGACATGAGTCTCTGGATCTTGTCTGCTGGTAGGACCAGCTTTTTCTGTAAGGAATCTATTAGGAAACCCAGATACATTTTTCTCTGTTCTGGGAGAAGAGAAGATTTCTCCCTGTTTACAATCCAACCTAAAGATTCCAGAGTAGTCGGTGGCCAGGTCCGTGAGAAGAAGTTCTCGGCTGGGATTGAAAAGTAGCAGGTCGTCGAGGTAGGGGACAAGGGAGATCCCCTTCAGGTGTAGAAAGGCGACCACCTCCGCCAGAACTTTCGTAAAAACTCTCGGGCTGGAGGCGAGACCAAAAAGAGGAGTGCGGTGAATTGCCAGTGCTGAATCCCCTGAGGGGAGGCAATGGCAAATCTGAGGAACCTCCGATGGTCCCGGAAAATTGGGACATGAAGATAGGCGTCCCTCAGGTCTATGGTTACCATAAAAATCCCTTCTAACAAAAGTCCTTTGAGACTGTAAATATTTTCCATGCGGAACCTCTTGTAGAGGAGATAGGGTCTTAGGTTGATGATTAATCGAAACTTCCCCGAAGGTTTGGGCACTACGAAAATATGAGAGTACACCCCCAGACCCTGTTGGTCTACTGGAACTGGGACTATGACCCCCTGTTGTGCTAGGTCTGCCACATTCCCTAGAAGGCTTGCTGCCTGGAGGGGATCCTTGGGTAAATGAGTGAGGAGAAATATTGGGGGAGGAGGATGGCGGAATTCTAATCTGTAACCTTCCTTCACTATCCGCAAAATGTGAGGACTCCGCGTTACACTCTCCCAAGCTGGAAAGAATCGGGAGAGTCTTCCCCCGACTCTCAAGTCACTTGGAGTCTTTCCCTGCGGGCTTGGGATCGGGGAAAAGGATACCCCCTTTTGGTTTATCCTTTCCCGTGATCCACCGCCTATTAAAGGCCGATCTTCGGTCTGAAGGTCGGTTTTTATTCTGGGGGCCTCGAAAAAATCTCCTCCTGTTTTATCCGGGTTTTGGGGGAAAACGTTTACCCTTTTCTGAGGCCCTAGTTAGAGCTTGATCTAGACCTGTCCCGAAGAGGAGGGCGCCTTCAAAGGGCAGGGCACACAGACGGGTCTTGGAGGCAAGATCACCTTCCCATGTTTTAAGCCATACCGCCCTTCTAGAGGCGTTGAGAGAATCCGTCTTAGCAGAGGATTTCAATCGATGCGTCTGCTAGATAGGCTACAGCTGACCCTAAGGGAATCTCTGATTTCTTTGAAATTGGAAGTCTGAGGAACATGTTCCAGCCTGGTCAGCCAAGTGTCCGCATTCCTAGCGACGCAGGATCAGGCTAGTGCGGGCCCAAGAGCCACTATCCCAGGGGACTCCTACAAGGGGGGGTTTCCAGACGTTTCTTCAGCTTCTCTCTCCCCCCCCCCCCCACAAACACGGGGAGACCCCCCGGAACAGGCATTACACCTTACTGAACTAAAAGCCTCACAGGACCCACCGCTCAGTACCCGGGAGGGGGACCACCAGCCCCAGGCCTTAGGTCTTTAGCTGAAAATAAAAAAACGTTTCGCTGGGGGAAACACAATCGAGAACTGAGGTGCACGGGGAGGGGCGGGGTTTTTAAACCTCTTTCTGATTGTGTTTCCTGTCAGGTGGAGCCAGTCTACTCTCAAGGTGCCGTCCTGGAAGACGACGACTTGAGAAAATCCTATTTTCTCTTCCGTTCATGGACGGACACAGCAGCAATTGACCCTAGGGACGTCCCCAAGCAGTGCCAAAAAAACACAGCAAATCAAGCTTCACCCCAAACAAACCACCAGAGTTCAACGGAGGAACTTCAGCCTTAAACAGCCACCTGCAAAAACTTGCCGCCAAAGGAGGCATCCGAAGATGCACTCACATCCACCTTGCAAAACTTGAAAAGGTGTGGGTTGACGACCAGGTCGCTGTCTTACACACCTGTAAAACAGACGCTTGATGGCAGAAAGTTCAAGAGGGATCAATCGCCCTGGTTGAATGCGCCGTAACCAGAAAGGGAGGCGCCCGCCCCTTTTAGGGCATAAGCCTGGAGCACAACCTGTCTGCTCCACCTGAGAAATGGAGGCCGACGACCGCCAGACCTTTTTTAGGACCAGTCACTGACATGAACAGTGAGTCCGATCTCCGGAACGGAGCCGTAGAAGACAAGTACGCCCCTAGAAAGAAAGTAACGTGGCCTTCTTCGAGTTCTCCGGCTGAGGACATAAGGATAGTAAAACCAATGTCCTCATTAATGTGAAAAGCCGAAACAACCTTCGAAAGGAACGATGGCTGCGGCCGCAGCACCACCTTATCCTTGTGGATGACCAAGTAAAAGAGCCTTGCAAGACAAGGCCGCCAGATCCCAAACTCGTCTGACCGAAGGAATGGCTGCAAGGAAAACCACCTTCTGGGACAGAGTCAACAGAGGAATCTCCCGAATGTCCTCAATCGGAGCCCCTTGAAGCACCGAGAGGGCCGAATTCAAGTCCCACGGAGGCAGTGGAGGACGCACAGGAGGGGCCACATGCCTGACCCCCTGTACAAACGTACGCACCAGGGAGTGCGTCGCCAATCTGGGACGGCACGTATGTGCGGGGGTGCCATTTCATCTCTGCACACGTAGAGATGTATGGCTTTCCACGTACGATGGCAAACCCTACGTGAAGTAGACTTCCGTGCAAGTAGCATGGTAGAGATCTCAGAGTCCGACGGACCTCAGTCCTTCAGCACCTGGCTCCCAACAGCCATGCCGTTAAAGCCAGCGACTGTAAAGCAGGGTGAGAAAAAAAATCGGACCCTGCGACAGAAGATCTACTCTCAGGGGTAGAAGCCAAGAGACGTCTGCCACCAGACGCACCAGGTTCGCGTACCAGGAACAGCGCGGCCAATCCAGAGCCACCAGGATTGTTGGTAACCCCTCCGCTTCCACTCTGCGCAACAGGTGAGGGAGAAGCTCCAGAGGAGGGAAGGCGTAGACTAGGCGATAGTGACCCCACGGTGCCACCAACGCATCTGACGCGTCCGCTGAAGGGTCTCTTGACCTGGCCACAAAACGTGACATTTTCCGATTGAGGCGGGACGCCAGAAGGTCCACGCCTGGAGTGCCCCATTTTTGGCACAACTGAAACTTTTCCGGGTGCAACGACCATTCTCCCTGGTCCAGCGTTTGGGGACTTAGGCAGTCGGCTTGTCAACTCTGCACCCCCAGAATGCACACGGCCGACAGAGCCGGAACGTACCTTCACCAGAGAATGTGTGCAAACCTCCGCCGCCGCAGCTGAGCTCCGCGTGCCCCCTTGAGGGCAGACATACGCCACGGCCGAGGCATTGTCGGACTGGATCCTGACCGAACGGTCCTGCAGACCCAGAGACCACTTGGAGAGCCGCAGCCTGATAGCCCGGAGCTCCAGGACATTGATTGGCAGACGGGACTCCACCGCCCCTGGGCTGACTGGACACTCCAGAACGCCCCCAGCCGGAGAGGCTGGCATCCGTCGTGACCACTGTCCGATAGTACGGCAGGAATAATTTCCTGGTCCCAAGTACCGGAGATGTCAGCCACCATACTAGGGAGGATCTGACCAGGCGACTCACCCAAATCTGGTAATCCAGAGATGAAGGGAGCTTGTCCCAACGTGACAGAATCTCCTTTCTGTAAACGCTCGGGTGTGGAATTGGGCATACGGAAACGCCTCGAAAGAGGCTACCATGGGACCCAGAATTCTCTTGCAAAAGCGAAGCGAGGACCACATCTGGGTCGCTAACCGCTGCACCACAGATTGCAGCGTCTGGAGTTCTTCCGTCCGGAGAAAAAATTGCTTCTGAGGAATCCAGGACCAACCCCAGGTATTCCATTTGCTGAGACGGTACCAACATTGACTTCTGGACATTCAGTAGCCACCTGAATCTTTTGGAGGGGCTGGCAGGTGATGGACCATCCTCTCCTAAGACTGAGCTTAAAGAAGCTCTCAGGAGAAGGTCGTCCAGGTATCCCACAAAAGCGATTCCGCGCTGCCTTAGCAGGGCCAGAATCGGAGCCATCACCATTGTGAAAACTCGTGGTGCCGAAGCCAGGCCAAAGGGGAGGGCCACAAACTGAAAATGGTCCTCTTCGACAGCAAAAAACGCAGAAACCTCTGGTGTTTTGCACGTATTGGGAATATGCAGGTACGCGTCCCGAGTACCCAAGGACGCCCCAAAGTCCCCCTGATGGAGAGCCGCCACTACAGAGCGAACAATTCCACCCTGAACCTTTGCACTTTGACAAAGGAGTTAAGGGCCTTAAGGTCCAGGATTGGACGGACCCCTTCCTTTTTTGGGGACTACAAACAGATTGGAGTAAAAACCCCTGAAACCGTTCCCTTGAAGGAACCGGTATAATCACTCCCCTGACCAGCAGATCCTGACCAGCCCCTGACAGGGCCACCCGGCGTACCGGAGGAAGCTGAAAGGAAAAAATCTGTTTGGTGGACAAGAGAGAAAAACTATCTTGTACCCTGAGGAAATTACCTCGCAAACCCAGCGGTCGGAAAGAGGGTCTCCACCGAGCCGTGCATCCGCAAAGTCGGCCCCCCACCCGAGTGTCTGGCGGGGGCAGACCTACATGCAGAAGCAGGCTTGTACGCAGGCTTGTTGGGCTTGCGGTACCAGGTACGCTTTTGATCTACAGCAGGCGCCTTAGCACCCTGGAAAACGTTTTCCTGCAGCACCTGGGGGGGGGCGAAAAAAAAACGCTTGGGGGAGGTAAAGGAGGGACCCTGCTTATGACGAGGCTCCTTACCCTTCCCAGATTGTGGGAGCAGAGTGCTCTTACCTCCTGTAGCATCTATAATGATGTCATCCAGGGACGCCCCAAAAGGCCGTGCACCCTTCAAGGGCAAGTCCCCTAAGGACCTTTTAGAGGTTTGGTCCGCAGACCAACACTTTAGCCACACAATGTGGCATAGTACCACCGCGGAGGCCCTGGAGAGCAAGAGCGTATCCAGGGCGAATTCACAGACAGACTGCAGGCCCTGCACTAACTGGTCAGCCAGGCCCACACAGAGCTCAGGAGCATCATGCACCTCCAGCATGGACTTTGCCTGCTCGGTAATTGTCTGTGACACTAGAGCTCCGGCCAAAACCGGTCTCACTGCCGACCCCACTACTGTGAACATGGAGCCGGCCACAGCCGCAGCTCTCCTATCTGCGGGGTGAATAAAGGCGGGAGCCCCTTCCACAGGTAACGTGGTAGACTTGTTCAGTCTGGACACAGGGGGGTCCACTGACGGAGGACTTTTTTTTTTTTTTTTTTTTTTTTAAGTCTTCCTCAAGAGGATAACGGACCGCAAAGTATTTTGGTACATCAAAAACTTTCTGCGGCCGATCCCATTCCTTGTATAATATTTTGTCCAGGTAAGGAACACAAGGAAACACTTTTGCGCCGTCCTCAAGTTTTTGAGTAATAAAAACTCCAACAAAACGCCTTATTAAGCGCTGACCCTGAAGCAGAGTCATCCTCACTGACCGTGTGGGCTAAGCCTGCAACATCTGACATGACAGAACCAGAGCCAGACGCAGGATCTGGTTCTGTGTCAGAGCCTTCCCCAGAAGCAGGCGCAGGGAGGGGGTTTATACCCCCCTTCTGGCCGCTTGTCACTTCAATCCTCGCGATAAACGCCTAAGGGACTGCCGCATGGGCTCTACAGAGACTGCAGGGGCACTAAGGGTTAACTCAGGCATGGTTGGGGTAGAAGCCTCTGTTTAGACTCCATGCTGATCCACCGCTATGCCGCCCTAGTACTGCAAGGCAGAGACCCACAGGTCACCCTCCCGGCTGCAAAACAAAGCAGGGGGCCCCACCAAGTAACTCACCGCCCGGCCAGGCTGTAGTGCTGCTGAAGCGCTGAGAGTGCTGTCCGCTCTGCGCCGTCCCTCAGGAAGCAATTTGCGGGCTGCAAAATGGCGGCCATACACGTGTTTAAAGCAACAGTGACACAGCAGAAAACACAGCCCAGCACACACAGCAACTCCAGTACAACGAATTAATAAGAAGGGAGAAGCTGCTGCTCCAGGTGAGCACACCTGAGCAATCAATGTCTACTCAGAAACAGGTGGGTGCCTGCAATGCATGAGGCAAAAACTTGAAGGCAGGGTATGGACAGCCGCACACCAATGAATCTTTAAAAAGTAAGCCTTTAATGGTGAAAAAGGAAAGGCACTACAAAAAATTAATAGCACCACACAGCAGCACCGCCCCCGTAGTGACAGAGCCCCAGGCGGACCCCCCCCCCCCCCATTACAGCCGCCACCCAGCAGGGGGAAGGAGGAAGGGAGAGAGGAAGGGAGAGAGGAAAGCAGGGCGGACCCTCATTCGACCTCCCCAGGAAAGCACCAGCCATACTTACCCGTCCTGCAATCACTGGCTGGAGGCATTCCGGACAGAACCAACGTCCGCTAAACGGCATGGCTGTCGGCCAGACACACTGTGACAAAGCCATAGAGACCGGTCATATGTGTGCCCTGGAACATGTAGTTCCCCGGCCACCCCTGGAGCAACGGGGCATGTTGTGGACGACCCAGAGCTCAGCTGAGGGCCGGCACATGCTCAATGGCCGAACATGGGGGGACTACAAGGACCAAGATCCAGCCTGTCACCCAGTCGGCAGTTGATAGATAGATCTCAGGATCAAAAAATGCCGGAACAAAAAATTTAAAAAAGCAAGAAAATCGCAAGAAAAAAATCTCCAGCGTACAGGGACTCCAGAGAGCCTGACCTCTCATGTCGTTAGGCAGAAAAAAAAACTGGAAGCTGCTAGAGCAGGGTGTGGGTTATACCCTGGGAACCACGCCCCCTGGGAGGAGCTGCACCGAGGAAAGTGTTGTTAACACCTAACCACTTGGCGACCGCCGCATGTATATGTACGTCCACAGAATGGCACGTACAGGCATATGGGCGTACATATACGTCCCTGCCTTTCCGCGGGTCGGGGGTCCGATCGGGACCCCCCCTCCCCCCGCTACATGCGGCGGTCGGATACCCACGGGGAGCGATCCGGGATGACGGCGCGGCTATTCGTTTATAGCCGCTCCGTCGCGATCGCTCCCCGGAGCTGAAGATCGGGGAGAGCCGTATGTAAACACGGCTACCCTGTGCTTCACTGTGGCGGCTGCATCGATCGAGTGATCCCTTTTATAGGGAGACTCGATCGATGACGTCAGTCCTACAGCCACACCCCCCTACAGTTGTAAACACACTAGGTGAACCCTAACTCCTACAGCGCCCCCTGTGGTTAACTCCCAAACTGCAACTGTCATTTTCACAATAAACAATGCAAATTAAATGCATTTTTGCTGTGAAAATGACAATGGTCCCAAAAATGTGTCAAAATTGTCCGAAGTTTCCGCCATAATGTCGCAGTCACGAAAAAAAAAAAAAAATCGCTGATCGCCGCCACTAGTAGTAAAAAAAATAAAAAAAAAATTATAAAAATGCAATAAAACTATCCCCTATTTTGTAAACGCTATAAATTTTGCACAAACCAATCGATAAACGCTTATTGCGATTTTTTTTACCAAAAATAGGTAGAAGAATACGTATCGGCCTAAACTGAGGAAAACAAAAAATGTTATATATGTTTTTGGGGGATATTTATTATAGCAAAAAGTAAAAAATATTGAATTTTTTTCAAAATTTTCGCTCTATTTTTGTTTATAGCGCAAAAAATAAAAACCGCAGAGGTGATCAAATACCATCAAAAGAAAGCTCTATTTGTGGGGGAAAAAAGGACGCCAGTTTTGTTTGGGAGCCACGTCGCACGACCGCGCAATTGTCTGTTAAAGCGATGCAGTGCCGAATCGCAAAACCTGGCCTGGGCATTTAGCAACAAAATGGTCTGGGGCTTAAGTGCTTTGTTTCTGCCTAAACTCTCCTGAAGGAAGCGGATATAACCCTAAGGTCAATTGCTGCTGTGTCCGTCCATGAACGGAAGAGAAATATATTTTTTTGATACAGCTATATATAGTAATATATATCACTGGTATTTACTAATCACTGTTTTGATGCTTTTCAATAGGTTCTTATGTTCAGAGTTAAAGCGATTTATATTTTTCTCTGACTGTATTGTTTTGCCAAATTTGGGCCTCTGTTCCAGCCATGGCTGTACTGTAAGTGACCACTATCGTTGTCTGGGGTGTTTGTCCGACCCCAGCCTGAGGGTGGCAGCCGTCAGGTCAAGGCATATTGGATATTTTTCCTCAGCAGCCAATCAGTGAAGGGTTGATCGCCTCGCTGTGCATGCTGGGGGAGAGTATTTAAGGGACACACGCTATTAGTTCGGGGTCGTCCGTCCCTGGTCAGTTGTCCCACCACCCCCTTGAGTGGCCCTCCTGGCCGGGGGTGCATGTTCAAGAGTTTCTGGTTCTGGGACCACGTTGGTCCGGAGTTGTGTTCTACCAGGCAGGCCCGGTAGTCAGACTGGGTCTACGTTCCACAAAGTGGTCCTGTGCTGTCCGTTCTAGAGGGAGGAAGCCGCTGAATGAAGCACCTGTTCTGGAGAGCACCGAGCATAAGGCTGGTACGCTCAGGAGAGGCCTGGAACTTCATTGAAGGACACAATTACTGAGGGGCTGAGTAAAGGTCACCTGTCAGTTTTGAGTTCACAAGAACCTGTTCAAGAAGAGATCCGGGTGCTTAATCCTATGCCGAGAGGATTCTGGACCAGTTACATCTCTACTTTTTGGGAAGGTCAGTGGCAAAGACGTTACCAAAAATTCTGTGTGACACGCTGGCTACTAGGTTAATGAGAGGTCTATCCAGGTGCACAACACCCAAATAAAGCTGAGAAAAAAAGAAATGCAACGTGTGGACATTAACTTTCTTTCAGCTCTCATCAAGTACCCTAGACGGCGAAGGAATAGAGGTAACATGCCACCCAAAACAAACCAGCAGCTCCTCCGAGGGTAGTGCTACAGTTACATAACCCATCAGAGAGAGAGAGAGCGCGAGAGAGAGAGAGATGGCGCAGAGAGCGAGAGAGAGAGAGAGATGGCGCAGAGAGCGAGAGAGAGAGAGAGATGGCGCAGAGAGAGAGAGATGGCGCAGAGAGCGAGAGAGAGAGAGATGGCGCGCAGAGAGAGAGAGATGGCGCGCAGAGAGAGAGAGAGACGGCGCGCAGAGAGAGAGAGACGGCGCGCAGAGAGCGAGAGAGACGGCGCAGAGAGAGCGAGAGAGACGGCGCAGAGAGAGAGAGAGGGCGCAGAGAGAGAGAGGGCGCAGAGAGAGAGAGAGGGCGCAGAGAGAGAGAGAGGGCGCAGAGAGAGAGAGAGGGCGCAGAGAGAGAGAGAGGGCGCAGAGAGAGAGAGAGGGCGCAGAGAGAGAGAGAGGGCGCAGAGAGAGAGAGAGGGCGCAGAGAGAGAGGGCGCAGAGAGAGAGAGAGAGAGGGCGCAGAGAGAGCGAGAGAGAGAGGGCGCAGAGAGAGAGAGAGAGAGGGCGCAGAGAGAGAGAGAGAGGGCGCAGAGAGAGAGAGAGAGGGCGCAGAGAGAGAGAGAGAGGGCGCAGAGAGAGAGAGAGAGGGCGCAGAGAGAGAGGGCGCAGAGAGAGAGAGAGAGGGCGCAGAGAGAGAGAGAGAGGGCGCAGAGAGAGAGAGAGAGGGCGCAGAGAGAGAGAGAGAGAGAGAGGGCGCAGAGAGAGAGAGAGAGAGAGGGCGCAGAGAGAGAGAGAGAGAGAGGGCGCAGAGAGAGAGAGAGAGAGACGGCGCAGAGAGAGCGAGAGAGACGGCGCAGAGAGAGAGAGACGGCGCAGAGAGAGAGAGAGGGCGCAGAGAGAGAGAGAGGGCGCAGAGAGAGAGAGAGGGCGCAGAGAGAGAGAGAGGGCGCAGAGAGAGAGAGAGAGAGGGCGCAGAGAGAGCGAGAGAGAGAGGGCGCAGAGAGAGAGAGAGAGAGGGCGCAGAGAGAGAGAGAGAGGGCGCAGAGAGAGAGAGAGAGGGCGCAGAGAGAGAGAGAGAGGGCGCAGAGAGAGAGGGCGCAGAGAGAGAGAGAGAGGGCGCAGAGAGAGAGAGAGAGGGCGCAGAGAGAGAGAGAGAGAGAGAGGGCGCAGAGAGAGAGAGAGAGAGAGGGCGCAGAGAGAGAGAGAGAGAGAGGGCGCAGAGAGAGAGAGAGGGCGCAGAGAGAGAGAGGGCGCAGAGAGAGAGAGAGGGCGCAGAGAGAGAGAGAGGGCGCAGAGAGAGAGAGAGGGCGCAGAGAGAGAGGGCGCAGAGAGAGAGAGAGGGCGCAGAGAGAGAGAGAGGGCGCAGAGAGAGAGGGCGCAGAGAGAGAGAGAGAGAGAGATGGCGCAGAGAGAGAGGGCGCAGAGAGAGAGAGAGAGGGCGCAGAGAGAGAGAGAGAGAGGGCGCAGAGAGAGAGAGAGAGAGAGGGCGCAGAGAGAGAGAGAGGGCGCAGAGAGAGAGAGAGGGCGCAGAGAGAGGGCGCAGAGAGAGAGAGAGGGCGCAGAGAGAGAGAGAGAGAGGGCGCAGAGAGAGAGAGAGAGAGAGAGAGAGAGATGGCGCAGAGAGAGAGAGAGAGAGAGAGAGAGAGAGATGGCGGAGAGAGAGAGATGGCGGAGAGCGAGAGCGAGAGCGCGCGAGAGAGAGAGAGAGCGAGAGAGAGAGAGAGATGGCGCAGAGAGAGAGAGATGGCGCAGAGAGAGAGAGAGATGGCGCAGAGAGAGATGGCGCAGAGAGAGAGAGATGGCGCAGAGAGAGAGAGATGGCGCAGAGAGAGAGAGATGGCGCAGAGAGAGAGAGATGGCGCAGAGAGAGAGAGATGGCGCAGAGAGAGAGAGATGGCGCAGAGAGAGAGAGATGGCGCAGAGAGAGAGATGGCGCAGAGAGAGAGAGATGGCGCAGAGAGAGAGAGATGGCGCAGAGAGAGAGAGATGGCGCAGAGAGAGAGAGATGGCGCAGAGAGAGAGAGATGGCGCAGAGAGAGAGAGATGGCGCAGAGAGAGAGAGATGGCGCAGAGAGAGAGAGAGAGAGATGGCGCAGAGAGAGAGAGAGAGAGAGATGGCGCAGAGAGAGAGAGATGGCGCAGAGAGAGAGAGAGAGAGAGATGGCGCAGAGAGAGAGATGGCGCAGAGAGAGAGAGAGAGATGGCGCAGAGAGAGAGAGAGAGATGGCGCAGAGAGAGAGAGAGAGAGAGAGAGAGAGATGGCGCAGAGAGAGAGAGATGGCGCAGAGAGAGAGAGAGAGAGATGGCGCAGAGAGAGAGAGAGAGAGATGGCGCAGAGAGAGAGAGAGAGAGATGGCGCAGAGAGAGAGAGAGAGAGATGGCGCAGAGAGAGAGAGAGATGGCGCAGAGAGAGAGAGAGAGAGATGGCGCAGAGAGAGAGAGAGAGATGGCGCAGAGAGAGAGAGAGAGAGATGGCGCAGAGAGAGAGAGAGAGAGAGATGGCGCAGAGAGAGAGAGAGAGATGGCGCAGAGAGAGAGATGGCGCAGAGAGAGAGAGAGAGAGAGATGGCGCAGAGAGAGAGAGAGAGAGAGATGGCGCAGAGAGAGAGAGAGAGAGATGGCGCAGAGAGAGAGAGAGAGAGAGATGGCGCAGAGAGAGAGAGAGAGAGATGGCGCAGAGAGAGAGAGAGAGAGAGATGGCGCAGAGAGAGAGAGAGAGATGGCGCAGAGAGAGAGAGAGAGAGAGATGGCGCAGAGAGAGAGAGAGAGAGAGAGATGGCGCAGAGAGAGAGAGAGATGGCGCAGAGAGAGAGAGA